>NW_028124829.1:0-99656 GCF_965194825.1 Balaenoptera physalus | reverse complement strand
TGGAATATCACTCAGCCATGAAATCAATGTCCTAAGGCTAGTAGCAGCATGATGAGTGGATTTAGGTACGAGACGATTCTAAGTGAAATAAGTCACACAGAAAAGGACACTTCTCATAAGATATCACTTATACAGGGAAAGTAAAAACCGTTACACTTGAACTGAATTACAAAACAGAACAGAGTCACACATGCAGAAAACACACTATGGCTGCTTAACAGGAAAGGTGAGGTGGGGTGATACATAAAACAAGGGTTTCAAATGAGCTGAGATACCGTTCCATAAACCCAATATGTAATAGACAAGACCTACTCCTTGCTCAGAGAACTGGACTCAACACCCCCTATTCACCACACAAGGATATATCTGACTAGTAATAATCTTAAAACCTATGCATTGAAATCTCTCTGTTAGTGTGTGAAGTGGGTGTAAAGCGGCATAAACACAGCAGTGAAAAGCAGCTAAACCCCATTCTAAAAATAAATTACTTTTAAAACCCCATGAAACAAAGACAGTGAAAGAGAGAGAAATTCTTACACAATTCGTTCAGGGGCTGTGATGGAACCTGGATTGACCATATCTAGACCCACAGCTGGATGAGACATAAGGGTGGACACTCTTGGGGCTGAGAGGTTTGGTGAGGTTGGGTGAGTAAACGCAGACCCTTTAAAGTAATACTGCGTGGTACCCATCCCATGGGTCCCAAATCTCCAGGTTCAAGGGCATCTTCCTACATCGAAAACATGCATAGAAACCCAGAATATGGTACACCGTGTGATGGGGAAAGGTTTCTAAAACGCACCTCATTTCTCATCTCCTTGTGCTCCGGTTCGCCATTGCAGCCACTTTACTAGCAATCTCCCTACTTGGAGCATCAGCACCTTTAACCTCCTGTTCCGTACAGGTTGCAATTTGTCCTGAGGATGAACGGGAAGATGGGGAACCAATGAGAGACTAGCTCTTGGTGTTGGGACAGGCACAGGGCACTCTATTTTCCCATCAGGAAGAAGAATTAACCACAGGCTCAGCCTGCCCCCCGGAACGAGAACAGGGCCTGAAGCCATCCTGCGCTTTTACGGCCAGCTCCCAAAAAGCGAGTTGTAAAATGGAGCTTCAGGGCACTGCAATTCACAAACCTGCAGAGTTATAAATGATAACTCTCGTCCACAAATATATTGAGGGAAGGCAAAAAAGAGGATTTGAAATCAAGGCAGAATTGCAGGAAACAGATTTCAGGAGGTAGATTCGAATCGCCTTTAAAGCACATGAAAAGCGGCAAAACATTGATAATGATGCCCTTGGCCAAAAAGGGCGTATGCGTTTTTTCCTGAATATATTCAGGAAAAAACGCATACGCCCTTTTTGGCCAACCAAGCAACCTGGAAAGGCAAATCAGCGCTACAAAGAAGTCTCGCTTCCCATCGGTCAAATGGGCCATGCTGAAAAAAGTGTCAAAACCAGAAATGCAGGACAGGCCATGGAGAAATGGGAGCCTTGCTACGCTGATGGGCGGGATGTAAATTGCCAACAGCCACTCTGGAGAAGGGTACAGTGTGTCCTGAAACATCTAAAAAACACAGCTTAGAGAGCATAGGGCACTTCCATGCATGGGGGTATAAATTGGGAAAGTTAAAAATCAGCAAGACACAGGAACACCAAAGTTTAGGGCTGCTCTGTTGCCAAGGACCTCCACTTCATTCCACCTTAAATATCCCAGGAAAGATAAAAATGGATAAATAAGTGGTGGTCCTTATGTACAATGGAATATCACTCAGCCATGAAATCAATGTCCTAAGGCTAGTAGCAGCATGATGAGTGGATTTAGGTACGAGACGATTCTAAGTGAAATAAGTCACACAGAAAAGGACACTTCTCATAAGATATCACTTATACAGGGAAAGTAAAAACCGTTACACTTGAACTGAATTACAAAACAGAACAGAGTCACACATGCAGAAAACACACTATGGCTGCTTAACAGGAAAGGTGAGGTGGGGTGATACATAAAACAAGGGTTTCAAATGAGCTGAGATACCGTTCCATAAACCCAATATGTAATAGACAAGACCTACTCCTTGCTCAGAGAACTGGACTCAACACCCCCTATTCACCACACAAGGATATATCTGACTAGTAATAATCTTAAAACCTATGCATTGAAATCTCTCTGTTAGTGTGTGAAGTGGGTGTAAAGCGGCATAAACACAGCAGTGAAAAGCAGCTAAACCCCATTCTAAAAATAAATTACTTTTAAAACCCCATGAAACAAAGACAGTGAAAGAGAGAGAAATTCTTACACAATTCGTTCAGGGGCTGTGATGGAACCTGGATTGACCATATCTAGACCCACAGCTGGATGAGACATAAGGGTGGACACTCTTGGGGCTGAGAGGTTTGGTGAGGTTGGGTGAGTAAACGCAGACCCTTTAAAGTAATACTGCGTGGTACCCATCCCATGGGTCCCAAATCTCCAGGTTCAAGGGCATCTTCCTACATCGAAAACATGCATAGAAACCCAGAATATGGGACACCGTGTGATGGGGAAAGGTTTCTAAAACGCACCTCATTTCTCATCTCCTTGTGCTCGGGTTCGCCATTGCAGCCACTTTACTAGCAATCTCCCTACTTGGAGCATCAGCACCTTTAACCTCCTGTTCCGTGCAGGTTGCAATTTGTCCTGAGGATGAACGGGAAGATGGGGAACCAATGAGAGACTAGCTCTTGGTGTTGGGACAGGCACAGGGCACTCTATTTTCCCATCAGGAAGAAGAATTAACCACAGGCTCAGCCTGCCCCCCGGAACGAGAACAGGGCCTGAAGCCATCCTGCGCTTTTACGGCCAGCTCCCAAAAAGCGAGTTGTAAAATGGAGCTTCAGGGCACTGCAATTCACAAACCTGCAGAGTTATAAATGATAACTCTCGTCCACAAATATATTGAGGGAAGGCAAAAAAGAGGATTTGAAATCAAGGCAGAATTGCAGGAAACAGATTTCAGGAGGTAGATTCGAATCGCCTTTAAAGCACATGAAAAGCGGCAAAACATTGATAATGATGCCCTTGGCCAAAAAGGGCGTATGCGTTTTTTCCTGAATATATTCAGGAAAAAACGCATACGCCCTTTTTGGCCAACCAAGCAACCTGGAAAGGCAAATCAGCGCTACAAAGAAGTCTCGCTTCCCATCGGTCAAATGGGCCATGCTGAAAAAAGTGTCAAAACCAGAAATGCAGGACAGGCCATGGAGAAATGGGAGCCTTGCTACGCTGATGGGCGGGATGTAAATTGCCAACAGCCACTCTGGAGAAGGGTACAGTGTGTCCTGAAACATCTAAAAAACACAGCTTAGAGAGCATAGGGCACTTCCATGCATGGGGGTATAAATTGGGAAAGTTAAAAATCAGCAAGACACAGGAACACCAAAGTTTAGGGCTGCTCTGTTGCCAAGGACCTCCACTTCATTCCACCTTAAATATCCCAGGAAAGATAAAAATGGATAAATAAGTGGTGGTCCTTATGTACAATGGAATATCACTCAGCCATGAAATCAATGTCCTAAGGCTAGTAGCAGCATGATGAGTGGATTTAGGTACGAGACGATTCTAAGTGAAATAAGTCACACAGAAAAGGACACTTCTCATAAGATATCACTTATACAGGGAAAGTAAAAACCGTTACACTTGAACTGAATTACAAAACAGAACAGAGTCACACATGCAGAAAACACACTATGGCTGCTTAACAGGAAAGGTGAGGTGGGGTGATACATAAAACAAGGGTTTCAAATGAGCTGAGATACCGTTCCATAAACCCAATATGTAATAGACAAGACCTACTCCTTGCTCAGAGAACTGGACTCAACACCCCCTATTCACCACACAAGGATATATCTGACTAGTAATAATCTTAAAACCTATGCATTGAAATCTCTCTGTTAGTGTGTGAAGTGGGTGTAAAGCGGCATAAACACAGCAGTGAAAAGCAGCTAAACCCCATTCTAAAAATAAATTACTTTTAAAACCCCATGAAACAAAGACAGTGAAAGAGAGAGAAATTCTTACACAATTCGTTCAGGGGCTGTGATGGAACCTGGATTGACCATATCTAGACCCACAGCTGGATGAGACATAAGGGTGGACACTCTTGGGGCTGAGAGGTTTGGTGAGGTTGGGTGAGTAAACGCAGACCCTTTAAAGTAATACTGCGTGGTACCCATCCCATGGGTCCCAAATCTCCAGGTTCAAGGGCATCTTCCTACATCGAAAACATGCATAGAAACCCAGAATATGGGACACCGTGTGATGGGGAAAGGTTTCTAAAACGCACCTCATTTCTCATCTCCTTGTGCTCGGGTTCGCCATTGCAGCCACTTTACTAGCAATCTCCCTACTTGGAGCATCAGCACCTTTAACCTCCTGTTCCGTGCAGGTTGCAATTTGTCCTGAGGATGAACGGGAAGATGGGGAACCAATGAGAGACTAGCTCTTGGTGTTGGGACAGGCACAGGGCACTCTATTTTCCCATCTGGAAGAAGAATTAACCACAGGCTCAGCCTGCCCCCCGGAACGAGAACAGGGCCTGAAGCCATCCTGCGCTTTTACGGCCAGCTCCCAAAAAGCGAGTTGTAAAATGGAGCTTCAGGGCACTGCAATTCACAAACCTGCAGAGTTATAAATGATAACTCTCGTCCACAAATATATTGAGGGAAGGCAAAAAAGAGGATTTGAAATCAAGGCAGAATTGCAGGAAACAGATTTCAGGAGGTAGATTCGAATCGCCTTTAAAGCACATGAAAAGCGGCAAAACATTGATAATGATGCCCTTGGCCAAAAAGGGCGTATGCGTTTTTTCCTGAATATATTCAGGAAAAACCGCATACGCCCTTTTTGGCCAACCAAGCACCCTGGAAAGGCACATCAGCGCTACAAAGAAGTCTCGCTTCCCATCGGTCAAATGGGCCATGCTGAAAAAAGTGTCAAAACCAGAAATGCAGGACAGGCCATGGAGAAATGGGAGCCTTGCTACGCTGATGGGCGGGATGTAAATTGCCAACAGCCACTCTGGAGAAGGGTACAGTGTGTCCTGAAACATCTAAAAAACACAGCTTAGAGCGCATAGGGCACTTCCATGCATGGGGGTATAAATTGGGAAAGTTAAAAATCAGCAAGACACAGGAACACCAAAGTTTAGGGCTGCTCTGTTGCCAAGGACCTCCACTTCATTCCACCTTAAATATCCCAGGAAAGATAAAAATGGATAAATAAGTGGTGGTCCTTATGTACAATGGAATATCACTCAGCCATGAAATCAATGTCCTAAGGCTAGTAGCAGCATGATGAGTGGATTTAGGTACGAGACGATTCTAAGTGAAATAAGTCACACAGAAAAGGACACTTCTCATAAGATATCACTTATACAGGGAAAGTAAAAACCGTTACACTTGAACTGAATTACAAAACAGAACAGAGTCACACATGCAGAAAACACACTATGGCTGCTTAACAGGAAAGGTGAGGTGGGGTGATACATAAAACAAGGGTTTCAAATGAGCTGAGATACCGTTCCATAAACCCAATATGTAATAGACAAGACCTACTCCTTGCTCAGAGAACTGGACTCAACACCCCCTATTCACCACACAAGGATATATCTGACTAGTAATAATCTTAAAACCTATGCATTGAAATCTCTCTGTTAGTGTGTGAAGTGGGTGTAAAGCGGCATAAACACAGCAGTGAAAAGCAGCTAAACCCCATTCTAAAAATAAATTACTTTTAAAACCCCATGAAACAAAGACAGTGAAAGAGAGAGAAATTCTTACACAATTCGTTCAGGGGCTGTGATGGAACCTGGATAGACCATATCTAGACCCACAGCTGGATGAGACATAAGGGTGGACACTCTTGGGGCTGAGAGGTTTGGTGAGGTTGGGTGAGTAAACGCAGACCCTTTAAAGTAATACTGCGTGGTACCCATCCCATGGGTCCCAAATCTCCAGGTTCAAGGGCATCTTCCTACATCGAAAACATGCATAGAAACCCAGAATATGGTACACCGTGTGATGGGGAAAGGTTTCTAAAACGCACCTCATTTCTCATCTCCTTGTGCTCCGGTTCGCCATTGCAGCCACTTTACTAGCAATCTCCCTACTTGGAGCATCAGCACCTTTAACCTCCTGTTCCGTACAGGTTGCAATTTGTCCTGAGGATGAACGGGAAGATGGGGAACCAATGAGAGACTAGCTCTTGGTGTTGGGACAGGCACAGGGCACTCTATTTTCCCATCAGGAAGAAGAATTAACCACAGGCTCAGCCTGCCCCCCGGAACGAGAACAGGGCCTGAAGCCATCCTGCGCTTTTACGGCCAGCTCCCAAAAAGCGAGTTGTAAAATGGAGCTTCAGGGCACTGCAATTCACAAACCTGCAGAGTTATAAATGATAACTCTCGTCCACAAATATATTGAGGGAAGGCAAAAAAGAGGATTTGAAATCAAGGCAGAATTGCAGGAAACAGATTTCAGGAGGTAGATTCGAATCGCCTTTAAAGCACATGAAAAGCGGCAAAACATTGATAATGATGCCCTTGGCCAAAAAGGGCGTATGCGTTTTTTCCTGAATATATTCAGGAAAAAACGCATACGCCCTTTTTGGCCAACCAAGCAACCTGGAAAGGCAAATCAGCGCTACAAAGAAGTCTCGCTTCCCATCGGTCAAATGGGCCATGCTGAAAAAAGTGTCAAAACCAGAAATGCAAGACAGGCCATGGAGAAATGGGAGCCTTGCTACGCTGATGGGCGGGATGTAAATTGCCAACAGCCACTCTTTAGAAGGGTACAGTGTGTCCTGAAACATCTAAAAAACACAGCTTAGAGAGCATAGGGCACTTCCATGCATGGGGGTATAAATTGGGAAAGTTAAAAATCAGCAAGACACAGGAACACCAAAGTTTAGGGCTGCTCTGTTGCCAAGGACCTCCACTTCATTCCACCTTAAATATCCCAGGAAAGATAAAAATGGATAAATAAGTGGTGGTCCTTATGTACAATGGAATATCACTCAGCCATGAAATCAATGTCCTAAGGCTAGTAGCAGCATGATGAGTGGATTTAGGTATGAGACGATTCTAAGTGAAATAAGTCACACAGAAAAGGACACTTCTCATAAGATATCACTTATACAGGGAAAGTAAAAACCGTTACACTTGAACTGAATTACAAAACAGAACAGAGTCACACATGAAGAAAACACACTATGGCTGCTTAACAGGAAAGGTGAGGTGGGGTGATACATAAAACAAGGGTTTCAAATGAGCTGAGATACCGTTCCATAAACCCAATATGTAATAGACAAGACCTACTCCTTGCTCAGAGAACTGGACTCAACACCCCCTATTCACCACACAAGGATATATCTGACTAGTAATAATCTTAAAACCTATGTATTGAAATCTCTCTGTTAGTGTGTGAAGTGGGTGTAAAGCGGCATAAACACAGCAGTGAAAAGCAGCTAAACCCCATTCTAAAAATAAATTACTTTTAAAACCCCATGAAACAAAGACAGTGAAAGAGAGAGAAATTCTTACACAATTCGTTCAGGGGCTGTGATGGAACCTGGATTGACCATATCTAGACCCACAGCTGGATGAGACATAAGGGTGGACACTCTTGGGGCTGAGAGGTTTGGTGAGGTTGGGTGAGTAAACGCAGACCCTTTAAAGTAATACTGCGTGGTACCCATCCCATGGGTCCCAAATCTCCAGGTTCAAGGGCATCTTCCTACATCGAAAACATGCATAGAAACCCAGAATATGGTACACCGTGTGATGGGGAAAGGTTTCTAAAACGCACCTCATTTCTCATCTCCTTGTGCTCGGGTTCGCCATTGCAGCCACTTTACTAGCAATCTCCCTACTTGGAGCATCAGCACCTTTAACCTCCTGTCCCGTACAGGTTGCAATTTGTCCTGAGGATGAACGGGAAGATGGGGAACCAATGAGAGACTAGCTGTTGGTGTTGGGACAGGCACAGGGCACTCTATTTTCCCATCAGGAAGAAGAATTAACCACAGGCTCAGCCTGCCCCCCGGAAGCAGAACAGGGCCTGAAGCCATCCAGCGCTTTTACGGCCAGCTCCCAAAAAGCGAGTTGTAAAATGGAGCTTCAGGGCACTGCAATTCACAAACCTGCAGAGTTATAAATGATAACTCTCGTCCACAAATATATTGAGGGAAGGCAAAAAAGAGGATTTGAAATCAAGGCAGAATTGCAGGAAACAGATTTCAGGAGGTAGATACGAATCGCCTTTAAAGCACATGAAAAGCGGCAAAACATTGATAATGATGCCCTTGGCCAAAAAGGGCGTATGCGTTTTTTCCTGAATATATTCAGGAAAAAACGCATACGCCCTTTTTGACCAACCAAGCAACCTGGAAAGGCAAATCAGCGCTGCAAAGAAGTCTCGCTTCCCATCGGTCAAATGGGCCATGCTGAAATAAGTGTCAAAACCAGAAATGCAGGACAGGCCATGGAGAAAGGGGAGCCTTGCTACGCTGATGGGCGGGATGTAAATTGCCAACAGCCACTCTGGAGAAGGGTACAGTGTGTCCTGAAACATCTAAAAAACACAGCTTAGAGAGCATAGGGCACTTCCATGCATGGGGGTATAAATTGGGAAAGTTAAAAATCAGCAAGACACAAGCACACCAAAGTTTAGGGCTGCTCTGTTGCCAAGGACCTCCACTTCATTCCACCTTAAATATCCCAGGAAAGATAAAAATGGATAAATAAGTGGTGGTCCTTATGTACAATGGAATATCACTCAGCCATGAAATCAATGTCCTAAGGCTAGTAGCAGCATGATGAGTGGATTTAGGTACGAGACGATTCTAAGTGAAATAAGTCACACAGAAAAGGACACTTCTCATAAGATATCACTTATACAGGGAAAGTAAAAACCGTTACACTTGAACTGAATTACAAAACAGAACAGAGTCACACATGCAGAAAACACACTATGGCTGCTTAACAGGAAAGGTGAGGTGGGGTGATACATAAAACAAGGGTTTCAAATGAGCTGAGATACCGTTCCATAAACCCAATATGTAATAGACAAGACCTACTCCTTGCTCAGAGAACTGGACTCAACACCCCCTATTCACCACACAAGGATATATCTGACTAGTAATAATCTTAAAACCTATGCATTGAAATCTCTCTGTTAGTGTGTGAAGTGGGTGTAAAGCGGCATAAACACAGCAGTGAAAAGCAGCTAAACCCCATTCTAAAAATAAATTACTTTTAAAACCCCATGAAACAAAGACAGTGAAAGAGAGAGAAATTCTTACACAATTCGTTCAGGGGCTGTGATGGAACCTGGATTGACCATATCTAGACCCACAGCTGGATGAGACATAAGGGTGGACACTCTTGGGGCTGAGAGGTTTGGTGAGGTTGGGTGAGTAAACGCAGACCCTTTAAAGTAATACTGCGTGGTACCCATCCCATGGGTCCCAAATCTCCAGGTTCAAGGGCATCTTCCTACATCGAAAACATGCATAGAAACCCAGAATATGGTACACCGTGTGATGGGGAAAGGTTTCTAAAACGCACCTCATTTCTCATCTCCTTGTGCTCCGGTTCGCCATTGCAGCCACTTTACTAGCAATCTCCCTACTTGGAGCATCAGCACCTTTAACCTCCTGTCCCGTACAGGTTGCAATTTGTCCTGAGGATGAACGGGAAGATGGGGAACCAATGAGAGACTAGCTCTTGGTGTTGGGACAGGCACAGGGCACTCTATTTTCCCATCAGGAAGAAGAATTAACCACAGGCTCAGCCTGCCCCCCGGAACGAGAACAGGGCCTGAAGCCATCCTGCGCTTTTACGGCCAGCTCCCAAAAAGCGAGTTGTAAAATGGAGCTTCAGGGCACTGCAATTCACAAACCTGCAGAGTTATAAATGATAACTCTCGTCCACAAATATATTGAGGGAAGGCAAAAAAGAGGATTTGAAATCAAGGCAGAATTGCAGGAAACAGATTTCAGGAGGTAGATTCGAATCGCCTTTAAAGCACATGAAAAGCGGCAAAACATTGATAATGATGCCCTTGGCCAAAAAGGGCGTATGCGTTTTTTCCTGAATATATTCAGGAAAAAACGCATACGCCCTTTTTGGCCAACCAAGCAACCTGGAAAGGCAAATCAGCGCTACAAAGAAGTCTCGCTTCCCATCGGTCAAATGGGCCATGCTGAAAAAAGTGTCAAAACCAGAAATGCAAGACAGGCCATGGAGAAATGGGAGCCTTGCTACGCTGATGGGCGGGATGTAAATTGCCAACAGCCACTCTGGAGAAGGGTACAGTGTGTCCTGAAACATCTAAAAAACACAGCTTAGAGAGCATAGGGCACTTCCATGCATGGGGGTATAAATTGGGAAAGTTAAAAATCAGCAAGACACAGGAACACCAAAGTTTAGGGCTGCTCTGTTGCCAAGGACCTCCACTTCATTCCACCTTAAATATCCCAGGAAAGATAAAAATGGATAAATAAGTGGTGGTCCTTATGTACAATGGAATATCACTCAGCCATGAAATCAATGTCCTAAGGCTAGTAGCAGCATGATGAGTGGATTTAGGTACGAGACGATTCTAAGTGAAATAAGTCACACAGAAAAGGACACTTCTCATAAGATATCACTTATACAGGGAAAGTAAAAACCGTTACACTTGAACTGAATTACAAAACAGAACAGAGTCACACATGCAGAAAACACACTATGGCTGCTTAACAGGAAAGGTGAGGTGGGGTGATACATAAAACAAGGGTTTCAAATGAGCTGAGATACCGTTCCATAAACCCAATATGTAATAGACAAGACCTACTCCTTGCTCAGAGAACTGGACTCAACACCCCCTATTCACCACACAAGGATATATCTGACTAGTAATAATCTTAAAACCTATGTATTGAAATCTCTCTGTTAGTGTGTGAAGTGGGTGTAAAGCGGCATAAACACAGCAGTGAAAAGCAGCTAAACCCCATTCTAAAAATAAATTACTTTTAAAACCCCATGAAACAAAGACAGTGAAAGAGAGAGAAATTCTTACACAATTCGTTCAGGGGCTGTGATGGAACCTGGATTGACCATATCTAGACCCACAGCTGGATGAGACATAAGGGTGGACACTCTTGGGGCTGAGAGGTTTGGTGAGGTTGGGTGAGTAAACGCAGACCCTTTAAAGTAATACTGCGTGGTACCCATCCCATGGGTCCCAAATCTCCAGGTTCAAGGGCATCTTCCTACATCGAAAACATGCATAGAAACCCAGAATATGGGACACCGTGTGATGGGGAAAGGTTTCTAAAACGCACCTCATTTCTCATCTCCTTGTGCTCGGGTTCGCCATTGCAGCCACTTTAATAGCAATCTCCCTACTTGGAGCATCAGCACCTTTAACCTCCTGTCCCGTACAGGTTGCAATTTGTCCTGAGGATGAACGGGAAGATGGGGAACCAATGAGAGACTAGCTCTTGGTGTTGGGACAGGCACAGGGCACTCTATTTTCCCATCAGGAAGAAGAATTAACCACAGGCTCAGCCTGCCCCCCGGAACGAGAACAGGGCCTGAAGCCATCCTGCGCTTTTACGGCCAGCTCCCAAAAAGCGAGTTGTAAAATGGAGCTTCAGGGCACTGCAATTCACAAACCTGCAGAGTTATAAATGATAACTCTCGTCCACAAATATATTGAGGGAAGGCAAAAAAGAGGATTTGAAATCAAGGCAGAATTGCAGGAAACAGATTTCAGGAGGTAGATTCGAATCGCCTTTAAAGCACATGAAAAGCGGCAAAACGTTGACAATGATGCCCTTGGCCAAAAAGGGCGTATGCGTTTTTTCCTGAATATATTCAGGAAAAAACGCATACGCCCTTTTTGGCCAACCAAGCAACCTGGAAAGGCAAATCAGCGCTACAAAGAAGTCTCGCTTCCCATCGGTCAAATGGGCCATGCTGAAAAAAGTGTCAAAACCAGAAATGCAAGACAGGCCATGGAGAAATGGGAGCCTTGCTACGCTGATGGGCGGGATGTAAATTGCCAACAGCCACTCTGGAGAAGGGTACAGTGTGTCCTGAAACATCTAAAAAACACAGCTTAGAGAGCATAGGGCACTTCCATGCATGGGGGTATAAATTGGGAAAGTTAAAAATCAGCAAGACACAGGAACACCAAAGTTTAGGGCTGCTCTGTTGCCAAGGACCTCCACTTCATTCCACCTTAAATATCCCAGGAAAGATAAAAATGGATAAATAAGTGGTGGTCCTTATGTACAATGGAATATCACTCAGCCATGAAATCAATGTCCTAAGGCTAGTAGCAGCATGATGAGTGGATTTAGGTATGAGACGATTCTAAGTGAAATAAGTCACACAGAAAAGGACACTTCTCATAAGATATCACTTATACAGGGAAAGTAAAAACCGTTACACTTGAACTGAATTACAAAACAGAACAGAGTCACACATGAAGAAAACACACTATGGCTGCTTAACAGGAAAGGTGAGGTGGGGTGATACATAAAACAAGGGTTTCAAATGAGCTGAGATACCGTTCCATAAACCCAATATGTAATAGACAAGACCTACTCCTTGCTCAGAGAACTGGACTCAACACCCCCTATTCACCACACAAGGATATATCTGACTAGTAATAATCTTAAAACCTATGCATTGAAATCTCTCTGTTAGTGTGTGAAGTGGGTGTAAAGCGGCATAAACACAGCAGTGAAAAGCAGCTAAACCCCATTCTAAAAATAAATTACTTTTAAAACCCCATGAAACAAAGACAGTGAAAGAGAGAGAAATTCTTACACAATTCGTTCAGGGGCTGTGATGGACCCTGGATTGACCATATCTAGACCCACAGCTGGATGAGACATAAGGGTGGACACTCTTGGGGCTGAGAGGTTTGGTGAGGTTGGGTGAGTAAACGCAGACCCTTTAAAGTAATACTGCGTGGTACCCATCCCATGGGTCCCAAATCTCCAGGTTCAAGGGCATCTTCCTACATCGAAAACATGCATAGAAACCCAGAATATGGTACACCGTGTGATGGGGAAAGGTTTCTAAAATGCACCTCATTTCTCATCTCCTTGTGCTCGGGTTCGCCATTGCAGCCACTTTACTAGCAATCTCCCTACTTGGAGCATCAGCACCTTTAACCTCCTGTCCCGTACAGGTTGCAATTTGTCCTGAGGATGAACGGGAAGATGGGGAACCAATGAGAGACTAGCTGTTGGTGTTGGGACAGGCACAGGGCACTCTATTTTCCCATCAGGAAGAAGAATTAACCACAGGCTCAGCCTGCCCCCCGGAAGCAGAACAGGGCCTGAAGCCATCCAGCGCTTTTACGGCCAGCTCCCAAAAAGCGAGTTGTAAAATGGAGCTTCAGGGCACTGCAATTCACAAACCTGCAGAGTTATAAATGATAACTCTCGTCCACAAATATATTGAGGGAAGGCAAAAAAGAGGATTTGAAATCAAGGCAGAATTGCAGGAAACAGATTTCAGGAGGTAGATTCGAATCGCCTTTAAAGCACATGAAAAGCGGCAAAACATTGATAATGATGCCCTTGGCCAAAAAGGGCGTATGCGTTTTTTCCTGAATATATTCAGGAAAAAACGCATACGCCCTTTTTGGCCAACCAAGCAACCTGGAAAGGCAAATCAGCGCTGCAAAGAAGTCTCGCTTCCCATCGGTCAAATGGGCCATGCTGAAATAAGTGTCAAAACCAGAAATGCAGGACAGGCCATGGAGAAAGGGGAGCCTTGCTACGCTGATGGGCGGGATGTAAATTGCCAACAGCCACTCTGGAGAAGGGTACAGTGTGTCCTGAAACATCTAAAAAACACAGCTTAGAGAGCATAGGGCACTTCCATGCATGGGGGTATAAATTGGGAAAGTTAAAAATCAGCAAGACACAAGCACACCAAAGTTTAGGGCTGCTCTGTTGCCAAGGACCTCCACTTCATTCCACCTTAAATATCCCAGGAAAGATAAAAATGGATAAATAAGTGGTGGTCCTTATGTACAATGGAATATCACTCAGGCATGAAATCAATGTCCTAAGGCTAGTAGCAGCATGATGAGTGGATTTAGGTACGAGACGATTCTAAGTGAAATAAGTCACACAGAAAAGGACACTTCTCATAAGATATCACTTATACAGGGAAAGTAAAAACCGTTACACTTGAACTGAATTACAAAACAGAACAGAGTCACACATGCAGAAAACACACTATGGCTGCTTAACAGGAAAGGTGAGGTGGGGTGATACATAAAACAAGGGTTTCAAATGAGCTGAGATACCGTTCCATAAACCCAATATGTAATAGACAAGACCTACTCCTTGCTCAGAGAACTGGACTCAACACCCCCTATTCACCACACAAGGATATATCTGACTAGTAATAATCTTAAAACCTATGCATTGAAATCTCTCTGTTAGTGTGTGAAGTGGGTGTAAAGCGGCATAAACACAGCAGTAAAAAGCAGCTAAACCCCATTCTAAAAATAAATTACTTTTAAAACCCCATGAAACAAAGACAGTGAAAGAGAGAGAAATTCTTACACAATTCGTTCAGGGGCTGTGATGGAACCTGGATTGACCATATCTAGACCCACAGCTGGATGAGACATAAGGGTGGACACTCTTGGGGCTGAGAGGTTTGGTGAGGTTGGGTGAGTAAACGCAGACCCTTTAAAGTAATACTGCGTGGTACCCATCCCATGGGTCCCAAATCTCCAGGTTCAAGGGCATCTTCCTACATCGAAAACATGCATAGAAACCCAGAATATGGGACACCGTGTGATGGGGAAAGGTTTCTAAAACGCACCTCATTTCTCATCTCCTTGTGCTCGGGTTCGCCATTGCAGCCACTTTACTAGCAATCTCCCTACTTGGAGCATCAGCACCTTTAACCTCCTGTTCCGTGCAGGTTGCAATTTGTCCTGAGGATGAACGGGAAGATGGGGAACCAATGAGAGACTAGCTCTTGGTGTTGGGACAGGCACAGGGCACTCTATTTTCCCATCTGGAAGAAGAATTAACCACAGGCTCAGCCTGCCCCCCGGAACGAGAACAGGGCCTGAAGCCATCCTGCGCTTTTACGGCCAGCTCCCAAAAAGCGAGTTGTAAAATGGAGCTTCAGGGCACTGCAATTCACAAACCTGCAGAGTTATAAATGATAACTCTCGTCCACAAATATATTGAGGGAAGGCAAAAAAGAGGATTTGAAATCAAGGCAGAATTGCAGGAAACAGATTTCAGGAGGTAGATTCGAATCGCCTTTAAAGCACATGAAAAGCGGCAAAACATTGATAATGATGCCCTTGGCCAAAAAGGGCGTATGCGTTTTTTCCTGAATATATTCAGGAAAAACCGCATACGCCCTTTTTGGCCAACCAAGCAACCTGGAAAGGCACATCAGCGCTACAAAGAAGTCTCGCTTCCCATCGGTCAAATGGGCCATGCTGAAAAAAGTGTCAAAACCAGAAATGCAGGACAGGCCATGGAGAAATGGGAGCCTTGCTACGCTGATGGGCGGGATGTAAATTGCCAACAGCCACTCTGGAGAAGGGTACAGTGTGTCCTGAAACATCTAAAAAACACAGCTTAGAGAGCATAGGGCACTTCCATGCATGGGGGTATAAATTGGGAAAGTTAAAAATCAGCAAGACACAGGAACACCAAAGTTTAGGGCTGCTCTGTTGCCAAGGACCTCCACTTCATTCCACCTTAAATATCCCAGGAAAGATAAAAATGGATAAATAAGTGGTGGTCCTTATGTACAATGGAATATCACTCAGCCATGAAATCAATGTCCTAAGGCTAGTAGCAGCATGATGAGTGGATTTAGGTACGAGACGATTCTAAGTGAAATAAGTCACACAGAAAAGGACACTTCTCATAAGATATCACTTATACAGGGAAAGTAAAAACCGTTACACTTGAACTGAATTACAAAACAGAACAGAGTCACACATGCAGAAAACACACTATGGCTGCTTAACAGGAAAGGTGAGGTGGGGTGATACATAAAACAAGGGTTTCAAATGAGCTGAGATACCGTTCCATAAACCCAATATGTAATAGACAAGACCTACTCCTTGCTCAGAGAACTGGACTCAACACCCCCTATTCACCACACAAGGATATATCTGACTAGTAATAATCTTAAAACCTATGCATTGAAATCTCTCTGTTAGTGTGTGAAGTGGGTGTAAAGCGGCATAAACACAGCAGTGAAAAGCAGCTAAACCCCATTCTAAAAATAAATTACTTTTAAAACCCCAGGAAACAAAGACAGTGAAAGAGAGAGAAATTCTTACACAATTCGTTCAGGGGCTGTGATGGAACCTGGATTGACCATATCTAGACCCACAGCTGGATGAGACATAAGGGTGGACACTCTTGGGGCTGAGAGGTTTGGTGAGGTTGGGTGAGTAAACGCAGACCCTTTAAAGTAATACTGCGTGGTACCCATCCCATGGGTCCCAAATCTCCAGGTTCAAGGGCATCTTCCTACATCGAAAACATGCATAGAAACCCAGAATATGGTACACCGTGTGATGGGGAAAGGTTTCTAAAACGCACCTCATTTCTCATCTCCTTGTGCTCCGGTTCGCCATTGCAGCCACTTTACTAGCAATCTCCCTACTTGGAGCATCAGCACCTTTAACCTCCTGTTCCGTACAGGTTGCAATTTGTCCTGAGGATGAACGGGAAGATGGGGAACCAATGAGAGACTAGCTCTTGGTGTTGGGACAGGCACAGGGCACTCTATTTTCCCATCAGGAAGAAGAATTAACCACAGGCTCAGCCTGCCCCCCGGAACGAGAACAGGGCCTGAAGCCATCCTGCGCTTTTACGGCCAGCTCCCAAAAAGCGAGTTGTAAAATGGAGCTTCAGGGCACTGCAATTCACAAACCTGCAGAGTTATAAATGATAACTCTCGTCCACAAATATATTGAGGGAAGGCAAAAAAGAGGATTTGAAATCAAGGCAGAATTGCAGGAAACAGATTTCAGGAGGTAGATTCGAATCGCCTTTAAAGCACATGAAAAGCGGCAAAACATTGATAATGATGCCCTTGGCCAAAAAGGGCGTATGCGTTTTTTCCTGAATATATTCAGGAAAAAACGCATACGCCCTTTTTGGCCAACCAAGCAACCTGGAAAGGCAAATCAGCGCTACAAAGAAGTCTCGCTTCCCATCGGTCAAATGGGCCATGCTGAAAAAAGTGTCAAAACCAGAAATGCAAGACAGGCCATGGAGAAATGGGAGCCTTGCTACGCTGATGGGCGGGATGTAAATTGCCAACAGCCACTCTGGAGAAGGGTACAGTGTGTCCTGAAACATCTAAAAAACACAGCTTAGAGAGCATAGGGCACTTCCATGCATGGGGGTATAAATTGGGAAAGTTAAAAATCAGCAAGACACAGGAACACCAAAGTTTAGGGCTGCTCTGTTGCCAAGGACCTCCACTTCATTCCACCTTAAATATCCCAGGAAAGATAAAAATGGATAAATAAGTGGTGGTCCTTATGTACAATGGAATATCACTCAGCCATGAAATCAATGTCCTAAGGCTAGTAGCAGCATGATGAGTGGATTTAGGTATGAGACGATTCTAAGTGAAATAAGTCACACAGAAAAGGACACTTCTCATAAGATATCACTTATACAGGGAAAGTAAAAACCGTTACACTTGAACTGAATTACAAAACAGAACAGAGTCACACATGAAGAAAACACACTATGGCTGCTTAACAGGAAAGGTGAGGTGGGGTGATACATAAAACAAGGGTTTCAAATGAGCTGAGATACCGTTCCATAAACCCAATATGTAATAGACAAGACCTACTCCTTGCTCAGAGAACTGGACTCAACACCCCCTATTCACCACACAAGGATATATCTGACTAGTAATAATCTTAAAACCTATGTATTGAAATCTCTCTGTTAGTGTGTGAAGTGGGTGTAAAGCGGCATAAACACAGCAGTGAAAAGCAGCTAAACCCCATTCTAAAAATAAATTACTTTTAAAACCCCATGAAACAAAGACAGTGAAAGAGAGAGAAATTCTTACACAATTCGTTCAGGGGCTGTGATGGAACCTGGATTGACCATATCTAGACCCACAGCTGGATGAGACATAAGGGTGGACACTCTTGGGGCTGAGAGGTTTGGTGAGGTTGGGTGAGTAAACGCAGACCCTTTAAAGTAATACTGCGTGGTACCCATCCCATGGGTCCCAAATCTCCAGGTTCAAGGGCATCTTCCTACATCGAAAACATGCATAGAAACCCAGAATATGGTACACCGTGTGATGGGGAAAGGTTTCTAAAACGCACCTCATTTCTCATCTCCTTGTGCTCGGGTTCGCCATTGCAGCCACTTTACTAGCAATTTCCCTACTTGGAGCATCAGCACCTTTAACCTCCTGTCCCGTACAGGTTGCAATTTGTCCTGAGGATGAACGGGAAGATGGGGAACCAATGAGAGACTAGCTGTTGGTGTTGGGACAGGCACAGGGCACTCTATTTTCCCATCAGGAAGAAGAATTAACCACAGGCTCAGCCTGCCCCCCGGAAGCAGAACAGGGCCTGAAGCCATCCAGCGCTTTTACGGCCAGCTCCCAAAAAGCGAGTTGTAAAATGGAGCTTCAGGGCACTGCAATTCACAAACCTGCAGAGTTATAAATGATAACTCTCGTCCACAAATATATTGAGGGAAGGCAAAAAAGAGGATTTGAAATCAAGGCAGAATTGCAGGAAACAGATTTCAGGAGGTAGATACGAATCGCCTTTAAAGCACATGAAAAGCGGCAAAACATTGATAATGATGCCCTTGGCCAAAAAGGGCGTATGCGTTTTTTCCTGAATATATTCAGGAAAAAACGCATACGCCCTTTTTGGCCAACCAAGCAACCTGGAAAGGCAAATCAGCGCTGCAAAGAAGTCTCGCTTCCCATCGGTCAAATGGGCCATGCTGAAATAAGTGTCAAAACCAGAAATGCAGGACAGGCCATGGAGAAAGGGGAGCCTTGCTACGCTGATGGGCGGGATGTAAATTGCCAACAGCCACTCTGGAGAAGGGTACAGTGTGTCCTGAAACATCTAAAAAACACAGCTTAGAGAGCATAGGGCACTTCCATGCATGGGGGTATAAATTGGGAAAGTTAAAAATCAGCAAGACACAGGAACACCAAAGTTTAGGGCTGCTCTGTTGCCAAGGACCTCCACTTCATTCCACCTTAAATATCCCAGGAAAGATAAAAATGGATAAATAAGTGGTGGTCCTTATGTACAATGGAATATCACTCAGCCATGAAATCAATGTCCTAAGGCTAGTAGCAGCATGATGAGTGGATTTAGGTACGAGACGATTCTAAGTGAAATAAGTCACACAGAAAAGGACACTTCTCATAAGATATCACTTATACAGGGAAAGTAAAAACCGTTACACTTGAACTGAATTACAAAACAGAACAGAGTCACACATGCAGAAAACACACTATGGCTGCTTAACAGGAAAGGTGAGGTGGGGTGATACATAAAACAAGGGTTTCAAATGAGCTGAGATACCGTTCCATAAACCCAATATGTAATAGACAAGACCTACTCCTTGCTCAGAGAACTGGACTCAACACCCCCTATTCACCACACAAGGATATATCTGACTAGTAATAATCTTAAAACCTATGCATTGAAATCTCTCTGTTAGTGTGTGAAGTGGGTGTAAAGCGGCATAAACACAGCAGTGAAACGCAGCTAAACCCCATTCTAAAAATAAATTACTTTTAAAACCCCATGAAACAAAGACAGTGAAAGAGAGAGAAATTCTTACACAATTCGTTCAGGGGCTGTGATGGAACCTGGATTGACCATATCTAGACCCACAGCTGGATGAGACATAAGGGTGGACACTCTTGGGGCTGAGAGGTTTGGTGAGGTTGGGTGAGTAAACGCAGACCCTTTAAAGTAATACTGCGTGGTACCCATCCCATGGGTCCCAAATCTCCAGGTTCAAGGGCATCTTCCTACATCGAAAACATGCATAGAAACCCAGAATATGGTACACCGTGTGATGGGGAAAGGTTTCTAAAACGCACCTCATTTCTCATCTCCTTGTGCTCCGGTTCGCCATTGCAGCCACTTTACTAGCAATCTCCCTACTTGGAGCATCAGCACCTTTAACCTCCTGTTCCGTACAGGTTGCAATTTGTCCTGAGGATGAACGGGAAGATGGGGAACCAATGAGAGACTAGCTCTTGGTGTTGGGACAGGCACAGGGCACTCTATTTTCCCATCAGGAAGAAGAATTAACCACAGGCTCAGCCTGCCCCCCGGAACGAGAACAGGGCCTGAAGCCATCCTGCGCTTTTACGGCCAGCTCCCAAAAAGCGAGTTGTAAAATGGAGCTTCAGGGCACTGCAATTCACAAACCTGCAGAGTTATAAATGATAACTCTCGTCCACAAATATATTGAGGGAAGGCAAAAAAGAGGATTTGAAATCAAGGCAGAATTGCAGGAAACAGATTTCAGGAGGTAGATTCGAATCGCCTTTAAAGCACATGAAAAGCGGCAAAACATTGATAATGATGCCCTTGGCCAAAAAGGGCGTATGCGTTTTTTCCTGAATATATTCAGGAAAAAACGCATACGCCCTTTTTGGCCAACCAAGCAACCTGGAAAGGCAAATCAGCGCTACAAAGAAGTCTCGCTTCCCATCGGTCAAATGGGTCATGCTGAAATAAGTGTCAAAACCAGAAATGCAAGACAGGCCATGGAGAAATGGGAGCCTTGCTACGCTGATGGGCGGGATGTAAATTGCCAACAGCCACTCTGGAGAAGGGTACAGTGTGTCCTGAAACATCTAAAAAACACAGCTTAGAGAGCATAGGGCACTTCCATGCATGGGGGTATAAATTGGGAAAGTTAAAAATCAGCAAGACACAGGAACACCAAAGTTTAGGGCTGCTCTGTTGCCAAGGACCTCCACTTCATTCCACCTTAAATATCCCAGGAAAGATAAAAATGGATAAATAAGTGGTGGTCCTTATGTACAATGGAATATCACTCAGCCATGAAATCAATGTCCTAAGGCTAGTAGCAGCATGATGAGTGGATTTAGGTACGAGACGATTCTAAGTGAAATAAGTCACACAGAAAAGGACACTTCTCATAAGATATCACTTATACAGGGAAAGTAAAAACCGTTACACTTGAACTGAATTACAAAACAGAACAGAGTCACACATGCAGAAAACACACTATGGCTGCTTAACAGGAAAGGTGAGGTGGGGTGATACATAAAACAAGGGTTTCAAATGAGCTGAGATACCGTTCCATAAACCCAATATGTAATAGACAAGACCTACTCCTTGCTCAGAGAACTGGACTCAACACCCCCTATTCACCACACAAGGATATATCTGACTAGTAATAATCTTAAAACCTATGTATTGAAATCTCTCTGTTAGTGTGTGAAGTGGGTGTAAAGCGGCATAAACACAGCAGTGAAAAGCAGCTAAACCCCATTCTAAAAATAAATTACTTTTAAAACCCCATGAAACAAAGACAGTGAAAGAGAGAGAAATTCTTACACAATTCGTTCAGGGGCTGTGATGGAACCTGGATTGACCATATCTAGACCCACAGCTGGATGAGACATAAGGGTGGACACTCTTGGGGCTGAGAGGTTTGGTGAGGTTGGGTGAGTAAACGCAGACCCTTTAAAGTAATACTGCGTGGTACCCATCCCATGGGTCCCAAATCTCCAGGTTCAAGGGCATCTTCCTACATCGAAAACATGCATAGAAACCCAGAATATGGGACACCGTGTGATGGGGAAAGGTTTCTAAAACGCACCTCATTTCTCATCTCCTTGTGCTCGGGTTCGCCATTGCAGCCACTTTACTAGCAATCTCCCTACTTGGAGCATCAGCACCTTTAACCTCCTGTCCCGTACAGGTTGCAATTTGTCCTGAGGATGAACGGGAAGATGGGGAACCAATGAGAGACTAGCTGTTGGTGTTGGGACAGGCACAGGGCACTCTATTTTCCCATCAGGAAGAAGAATTAACCACAGGCTCAGCCTGCCCCCCGGAAGCAGAACAGGGCCTGAAGCCATCCAGCGCTTTTACGGCCAGCTCCCAAAAAGCGAGTTGTAAAATGGAGCTTCAGGGCACTGCAATTCACAAACCTGCAGAGTTATAAATGATAACTCTCGTCCACAAATATATTGAGGGAAGGCAAAAAAGAGGATTTGAAATCAAGGCAGAATTGCAGGAAACAGATTTCAGGAGGTAGATACGAATCGCCTTTAAAGCACATGAAAAGCGGCAAAACATTGATAATGATGCCCTTGGCCAAAAAGGGCGTATGCGTTTTTTCCTGAATATATTCAGGAAAAAACGCATACGCCCTTTTTGACCAACCAAGCAACCTGGAAAGGCAAATCAGCGCTGCAAAGAAGTCTCGCTTCCCATCGGTCAAATGGGCCATGCTGAAATAAGTGTCAAAACCAGAAATGCAGGACAGGCCATGGAGAAAGGGGAGCCTTGCTACGCTGATGGGCGGGATGTAAATTGCCAACAGCCACTCTGGAGAAGGGTACAGTGTGTCCTGAAACATCTAAAAAACACAGCTTAGAGAGCATAGGGCACTTCCATGCATGGGGGTATAAATTGGGAAAGTTAAAAATCAGCAAGACACAAGCACACCAAAGTTTAGGGCTGCTCTGTTGCCAAGGACCTCCACTTCATTCCACCTTAAATATCCCAGGAAAGATAAAAATGGATAAATAAGTGGTGGTCCTTATGTACAATGGAATATCACTCAGCCATGAAATCAATGTCCTAAGGCTAGTAGCAGCATGATGAGTGGATTTAGGTACGAGACGATTCTAAGTGAAATAAGTCACACAGAAAAGGACACTTCTCATAAGATATCACTTATACAGGGAAAGTAAAAACCGTTACACTTGAACTGAATTACAAAACAGAACAGAGTCACACATGCAGAAAACACACTATGGCTGCTTAACAGGAAAGGTGAGGTGGGGTGATACATAAAACAAGGGTTTCAAATGAGCTGAGATACCGTTCCATAAACCCAATATGTAATAGACAAGACCTACTCCTTGCTCAGAGAACTGGACTCAACACCCCCTATTCACCACACAAGGATATATCTGACTAGTAATAATCTTAAAACCTATGCATTGAAATCTCTCTGTTAGTGTGTGAAGTGGGTGTAAAGCGGCATAAACACAGCAGTGAAAAGCAGCTAAACCCCATTCTAAAAATAAATTACTTTTAAAACCCCATGAAACAAAGACAGTGAAAGAGAGAGAAATTCTTACACAATTCGTTCAGGGGCTGTGATGGAACCTGGATTGACCTTATCTAGACCCACAGCTGGATGAGACATAAGGGTGGACACTCTTGGGGCTGAGAGGTTTGGTGAGGTTGGGTGAGTAAACGCAGACCCTTTAAAGTAATACTGCGTGGTACCCATCCCATGGGTCCCAAATCTCCAGGTTCAAGGGCATCTTCCTACATCGAAAACATGCATAGAAACCCAGAATATGGTACACCGTGTGATGGGGAAAGGTTTCTAAAACGCACCTCATTTCTCATCTCCTTGTGCTCGGGTTCGCCATTGCAGCCACTTTACTAGCAATCTCCCTACTTGGAGCATCAGCACCTTTAACCTCCTGTTCCGTACAGGTTGCAATTTGTCCTGAGGATGAACGGGAAGATGGGGAACCAATGAGAGACTAGCTCTTGGTGTTGGGACAGGCACAGGGCACTCTATTTTCCCATCAGGAAGAAGAATTAACCACAGGCTCAGCCTGCCCCCCGGAACGAGAACAGGGCCTGAAGCCATCCTGCGCTTTTACGGCCAGCTCCCAAAAAGCGAGTTGTAAAATGGAGCTTCAGGGCACTGCAATTCACAAACCTGCAGAGTTATAAATGATAACTCTCGTCCACAAATATATTGAGGGAAGGCAAAAAAGAGGATTTGAAATCAAGGCAGAATTGCAGGAAACAGATTTCAGGAGGTAGATTCGAATCGCCTTTAAAGCACATGAAAAGCGGCAAAACATTGATAATGATGCCCTTGGCCAAAAAGGGCGTATGCGTTTTTTCCTGAATATATTCAGGAAAAAACGCATACGCCCTTTTTGGCCAACCAAGCAACCTGGAAAGGCAAATCAGCGCTACAAAGAAGTCTCGCTTCCCATCGGTCAAATGGGCCATGCTGAAAAAAGTGTCAAAACCAGAAATGCAGGACAGGCCATGGAGAAATGGGAGCCTTGCTACGCTGATGGGCGGGATGTAAATTGCCAACAGCCACTCTGGAGAAGGGTACAGTGTGTCCTGAAACATCTAAAAAACACAGCTTAGAGAGCATAGGGCACTTCCATGCATGGGGGTATAAATTGGGAAAGTTAAAAATCAGCAAGACACAGGAACACCAAAGTTTAGGGCTGCTCTGTTGCCAAGGACCTCCACTTCATTCCACCTTAAATATCCCAGGAAAGATAAAAATGGATAAATAAGTGGTGGTCCTTATGTACAATGGAATATCACTCAGCCATGAAATCAATGTCCTAAGGCTAGTAGCAGCATGATGAGTGGATTTAGGTACGAGACGATTCTAAGTGAAATAAGTCACACAGAAAAGGACACTTCTCATAAGATATCACTTATACAGGGAAAGTAAAAACCGTTACACTTGAACTGAATTACAAAACAGAACAGAGTCACACATGCAGAAAACACACTATGGCTGCTTAACAGGAAAGGTGAGGTGGGGTGATACATAAAACAAGGGTTTCAAATGAGCTGAGATACCGTTCCATAAACCCAATATGTAATAGACAAGACCTACTCCTTGCTCAGAGAACTGGACTCAACACCCCCTATTCACCACACAAGGATATATCTGACTAGTAATAATCTTAAAACCTATGTATTGAAATCTCTCTGTTAGTGTGTGAAGTGGGTGTAAAGCGGCATAAACACAGCAGTGAAAAGCAGCTAAACCCCATTCTAAAAATAAATTACTTTTAAAACCCCATGAAACAAAGACAGTGAAAGAGAGAGAAATTCTTACACAATTCGTTCAGGGGCTGTGATGGAACCTGGATTGACCATATCTAGACCCACAGCTGGATGAGACATAAGGGTGGACACTCTTGGGGCTGAGAGGTTTGGTGAGGTTGGGTGAGTAAACGCAGACCCTTTAAAGTAATACTGCGTGGTACCCATCCCATGGGTCCCAAATCTCCAGGTTCAAGGGCATCTTCCTACATCGAAAACATGCATAGAAACCCAGAATATGGTACACCGTGTGATGGGGAAAGGTTTCTAAAACGCACCTCATTTCTCATCTCCTTGTGCTCGGGTTCGCCATTGCAGCCACTTTACTAGCATTCTCCCTACTTGGAGCATCAGCACCTTTAACCTCCTGTCCCGTACAGGTTGCAATTTGTCCTGAGGATGAACGGGAAGATGGGGAACCAATGAGAGACTAGCTGTTGGTGTTGGGACAGGCACAGGGCACTCTATTTTCCCATCAGGAAGAAGAATTAACCACAGGCTCAGCCTGCCCCCCAGAAGCAGAACAGGGCCTGAAGCCATCCAGCGCTTTTACGGCCAGCTCCCAAAAAGCGAGTTGTAAAATGGAGCTTCAGGGCACTGCAATTCAAAAACCTGCAGAGTTATAAAAGATAACTCTCGTCCACAAATATATTGAGGGAAGGCAAAAAAGAGGATTTGAAATCAAGGCAGAATTGCAGGAAACAGATTTCAGGAGGTAGATTCGAATCGCCTTTAAAGCACATGAAAAGCGGCAAAACATTGATAATGATGCCCTTGGCCAAAAAGGGCGTATGCGTTTTTTCCTGAATATATTCAGGAAAAAACGCATACGCCCTTTTTGGCCAACCAAGCAACCTGGAAAGGCAAATCAGCGCTACAAAGAAGTCTCGCTTCCCATCGGTCAAATGGGCCATGCTGAAATAAGTGTCAAAACCAGAAATGCAGGACAGGCCATGGAGAAATGGCAGCCTTGCTACGCTGATGGGCGGGATGTAAATTGCCAACAGCCACTCTGGAGAAGGGTACAGTGTGTCCTGAAACATCTAAAAAACACAGCTTAGAGAGCAAAGGGCACTTCCATGCATGGGGGTATAAATTGGGAAAGTTAAAAATCAGCAAGACACAAGCACACCAAAGTTTAGGGCTGCTCTGTTCCCAAGGACCTCCACTTCATTCCACCTTAAATATCCCAGGAAAGATAAAAATGGATAAATAAGTGGTGGTCCTTATGTACAATGGAATATCACTCAGCCATGAAATCAATGTCCTAAGGCTAGTAGCAGCATGATGAGTGGATTTAGGTATGAGACGATTCTAAGTGAAATAAGTCACACAGAAAAGGACACTTCTCATAAGATGTCACTTATACAGGGAAAGTAAACACCGTTACACTTGAACTGAATTACAAAACAGAACAGAGTCACACATGCAGAAACACACTATGGCTGCTTAACAGGAAAGGTGAGGTGGGGTGATACATAAAACAAGGGTTTCAAATGAGCTGAGATACCGTTCCATAAACCCAATATGTAATAGACAAGACCTACTCCTTGCTCAGGGACCTGGACTCAACACCCCCTATTCACCACACAAGGATATATCTGACTAGTAATAATCTTAAAACCTATGTATTGAAATCTCTCTGTTAGTGTGTGAAGTGGGTGTAAAGCGGCATAAACACAGCAGTGAAAAGCAGCTAAACCCCATTCTAAAAATAAATTACTTTTAAAACCCCATGAAACAAAGACAGTGAAAGAGAGAGAAATTCTTACACAATTCGTTCAGGGGCTGTGATGGAACCTGGATTGACCATATCTAGACCCACAGCTGGATGAGACATAAGGGTGGACACTCTTGGGGCTGAGAGGTTTGGTGAGGTTGGGTGAGTAAACGCAGACCCTTTAAAGTAATACTGCGTGGTACCCATCCCATGGGTCCCAAATCTCCAGGTTCAAGGGCATCTTCCTACATCGAAAACATGCATAGAAACCCAGAATATGGTACACCGTGTGATGGGGAAAGGTTTCTAAAACGCATCTCATTTCTCATCTCCTTGTGCTCGGGTTCGCCATTGAAGCCACTTTACTAGCAATCTCCCTACTTGGAGCATCAGCACCTTTAACCTCCTGTTCCGTACAGGTTGCAATTTGTCCTGAGGATGAATGGGAAGTTGGGAAACCAATGAGAGACTAGCTGTTGGTGTTCGGACAGGCACAGGGCACTCTATTTTCCCATCAGGAAGAAGAATTAACCACAGGCTCAGCCTGCCCCCTGGAACGAGAACAGGGCCTGAAGCCATCCTGCGCTTTTACGGCCAGCTCCCAAAAAGCGAGTTGTAAAATGGAGCTTCAGGGCACTGCAATTCACAAACCTGCAGAGTTATAAATGATAACTCTCGTCCACAAATATATTGAGGGAAGGCAAAAAAGAGGATTTGAAATCAAGGCAGAATTGCAGGAAACAGATTTCAGGAGGTAGATACGAATCGCCTTTAAAGCACATGAAAAGCGGCAAAACATTGATAATGATGCCCTTGGCCAAAAAGGGCGTATGCGTTTTTTCCTGAATATATTCAGGAAAAAACGCATACGCCCTTTTTGGCCAACCAAGCAACCTGGAAAGGCAAATCAGCGCTACAAAGAAGTCTCGCTTCCCATCGGTCAAATGGGCCATGCTGAAATAAGTGTCAAAACCAGAAATGCAGGACAGGCCATGGAGAAATGGGAGCCTTGCTACGCTGATGGGCGGGATGTAAATTGCCAACAGCCACTCTGGAGAAGGGTACAGTGAGTCCTGAAACATCTAAAAAACACAGCTTAGAGAGCATAGGGCACTTCCATGCATGGGGGTATAAATTGGGAAAGTTAAAAATCAGCAAGACACAGGAACACCAAAGTTTAGGGCTTCTCTGTTGCCAAGGACCTCCACTTCATTCCACCTTAAATATCCCAGGAAAGATAAAAATGGATAAATAAGTGGTGGTCCTTATGTACAATGGAATATCACTCAGCCATGAAATCAATGTCCTAAGGCTAGTAGCAGCATGATGAGTGGATTTAGGTACGAGACGATTCTAAGTGAAATAAGTCACACAGAAAAGGACACTTCTCATAAGATATCACTTATACAGGGAAAGTAAAAACCGTTACACTTGAACTGAATTACAAAACAGAACAGAGTCACACATGCAGAAAACACACTATGGCTGCTTAACAGGAAAGGTGAGGTGGGGTGATACATAAAACAAGGGTTTCAAATGAGCTGAGATACCGTTCCATAAACCCAATATGTAATAGACAAGACCTACTCCTTGCTCAGAGAACTGGACTCAACACCCCCTATTCACCACACAAGGATATATCTGACTAGTAATAATCTTAAAACCTATGTATTGAAATCTCTCTGTTAGTGTGTGAAGTGGGTGTAAAGCGGCATAAACACAGCAGTGAAAAGCAGCTAAACCCCATTCTAAAAATAAATTACTTTTAAAACCCCATGAAACAAAGACAGTGAAAGAGAGAGAAATTCTTACACAATTCGTTCAGGGGCTGTGATGGAACCTGGATTGACCATATCTAGACCCACAGCTGGATGAGACATAAGGGTGGACACTCTTGGGGCTGAGAGGTTTGGTGAGGTTGGGTGAGTAAACGCAGACCCTTTAAAGTAATACTGCGTGGTACCCATCCCATGGGTCCCAAATCTCCAGGTTCAAGGGCATCTTCCTACATCGAAAACATGCATAGAAACCCAGAATATGGTACACCGTGTGATGGGGAAAGGTTTCTAAAACGCACCTCATTTCTCATCTCCTTGTGCTCGGGTTCGCCATTGCAGCCACTTTACTAGCAATCTCCCTACTTGGAGCATCAGCACCTTTAACCTCCTGTTCCGTACAGGTTGCAATTTGTCCTGAGGATGAACGGGAAGATGGGGAACCAATGAGAGACTAGCTCTTGGTGTTGGGACAGGCACAGGGCACTCTATTTTCCCATCAGGAAGAAGAATTAACCACAGGCTCAGCCTTCCCCCCGGAACGAGAAGAGGGCCTGAAGCCATCCTGCGCTTTTACGGCCAGCTCCCAAAAACCGAGTTGTAAAATGGAGCTTCAGGGCACTGCAATTCAAAAACCTGCAGAGTTATAAAAGATAACTCTCGTCCACAAATATATTGAGGGAAGGCAAAAAAGAGGATTTGAAATCAAGGCAGAATTGCAGGAAACAGATTTCAGGAGGTAGATTCGAATCGCCTTTAAAGCACATGAAAAGCGGCAAAACATTGATAATGATGCCCTTGGCCAAAAAGGGCGTATGCGTTTTTTCCTGAATATATTCAGGAAAAAACGCATACGCCCTTTTTGGCCAACCAAGCAACCTGGAAAGGCAAATCAGCGCTACAAAGAAGTCTCGCTTCCCATCGGTCAAATGGGCCATGCTGAAATAAGTGTCAAAACCAGAAATGCAGGACAGGCCATGGAGAAATGGCAGCCATGCTACGCTGATGGGCGGGATGTAAATTGCCAACAGCCACTCTGGAGAAGGGTACAGTGTGTCCTGAAACATCTAAAAAACACAGCTTAGAGAGCATAGGGCACTTCCATGCATGGGGGTATAAATTGGGAAAGTTAAAAATCAGCAAGACACAAGCACACCAAAGTTTAGGGCTGCTCTGTTGCCAAGGACCTCCACTTCATTCCACCTTAAATATCCCAGGAAAGATAAAAATGGATAAATAAGTGGTGGTCCTTATGTACAATGGAATATCACTCAGCCATGAAATCAATGTCCTAAGGCTAGTAGCAGCATGATGAGTGGATTTAGGTATGAGACGATTCTAAGTGAAATAAGTCACACAGAAAAGGACACTTCTCATAAGATGTCACTTATACAGGGAAAGTAAACACCGTTACACTTGAACTGAATTACAAAACAGAACAGAGTCACACATGCAGAAACACACTATGGCTGCTTAACAGGAAAGGTGAGGTGGGGTGATACATAAAACAAGGGTTTCAAATGAGCTGAGATACCGTTCCATAAACCCAATATGTAATAGACAAGACCTACTCCTTGCTCAGGGAACTGGACTCAACACCCCCTATTCACCACACAAGGATATATCTGACTAGTAATAATCTTAAAACCTATGTATTGAAATCTCTCTGTTAGTGTGTGAAGTGGGTGTAAAGCGGCATAAACACAGCAGTGAAAAGCAGCTAAACCCCATTCTAAAAATAAATTACTTTTAAAACCCCATGAAACAAAGACAGTGAAAGAGAGAGAAATTCTTACACAATTCGTTCAGGGGCTGTGATGGAACCTGGATTGACCATATCTAGACCCACAGCTGGATGAGACATAAGGGTGGACACTCTTGGGGCTGAGAGGTTTGGTGAGGTTGGGTGAGTAAACGCAGACCCTTTAAAGTAATACTGCGTGGTACCCATCCCATGGGTCCCAAATCTCCAGGTTCAAGGGCATCTTCCTACATCGAAAACATGCATAGAAACCCAGAATATGGTCCACCGTGTGATGGGGAAAGGTTTCTAAAACGCATCTCATTTCTCATCTCCTTGTGCTCGGGTTCGCCATTGAAGCCACTTTACTAGCAATCTCCCTACTTGGAGCATCAGCACCTTTAACCTCCTGTTCCATACAGGTTGCAATTTGTCCTGAGGATGAATGGGAAGTTGGGGAACCAATGAGAGACTAGCTGTTGGTGTTCGGACAGGCACAGGGCACTCTATTTTCCCATCAGGAAGAAGAATTAACCACAGGCTCAGCCTGCCCCCTGGAACGAGAACAGGGCCTGAAGCCATCCTGCGCTTTTACGGCTAGCTCCCAAAAAGCGAGTTGTAAAATGGAGCTTCAGGGCACTGCAATTCACAAACCTGCAGAGTTATAAATGATAACTCTCGTCCACAAATATATTGAGGGAAGGCAAAAAAGAGGATTTGAAATCAAGGCAGAATTGCAGGAAACAGATTTCAGGAGGTAGATACGAATCGCCTTTAAAGCACATGAAAAGCGGCAAAACATTGATAATGATGCCCTTGGCCAAAAAGGGCGTATGCGTTTTTTCCTGAATATATTCAGGAAAAAACGCATACGCCCTTTTTGGCCAACCAAGCAACCTGGAAAGGCAAATCAGCGCTACAAAGAAGTCTCGCTTCCCATCGGTCAAATGGGCCATGCTGAAATAAGTGTCAAAACCAGAAATGCAGGACAGGCCATGGAGAAATGGGAGCCTTGCTACGCTGATGGGCGGGATGTAAATTGCCAACAGCCACTCTGGAGAAGGGTACAGTGAGTCCTGAAACATCTAAAAAACACAGCTTAGAGAGCATAGGGCACTTCCATGCATGGGGGTATAAATTGGGAAAGTTAAAAATCAGCAAGACACAGGAACACCAAAGTTTAGGGCTTCTCTGTTGCCAAGGACCTCCACTTCATTCCACCTTAAATATCCCAGGAAAGATAAAAATGGATAAATAAGTGGTGGTCCTTATGTACAATGGAATATCACTCAGCCATGAAATCAATGTCCTAAGGCTAGTAGCAGCATGATGAGTGGATTTAGGTACGAGACGATTCTAAGTGAAATAAGTCACACAGAAAAGGACACTTCTCATAAGATATCACTTATACAGGGAAAGTAAAAACCGTTACACTTGAACTGAATTACAAAACAGAACAGAGTCACACATGCAGAAAACACACTATGGCTGCTTAACAGGAAAGGTGAGGTGGGGTGATACATAAAACAAGGGTTTCAAATGAGCTGAGATACCGTTCCATAAACCCAATATGTAATAGACAAGACCTACTCCTTGCTCAGAGAACTGGACTCAACACCCCCTATTCACCACACAAGGATATATCTGACTAGTAATAATCTTAAAACCTATGTATTGAAATCTCTCTGTTAGTGTGTGAAGTGGGTGTAAAGCGGCATAAACACAGCAGTGAAAAGCAGCTAAACCCCATTCTAAAAATAAATTACTTTTAAAACCCCATGAAACAAAGACAGTGAAAGAGAGAGAAATTCTTACACAATTCGTTAAGGGGCTGTGATGGAACCTGGATTGACCATATCTAGACCCACAGCTGGATGAGACATAAGGGTGGACACTCTTGGGGCTGAGAGGTTTGGTGAGGTTGGGTGAGTAAACGCAGACCCTTTAAAGTAATACTGCGTGGTACCCATCCCATGGGTCCCAAATCTCCAGGTTCAAGGGCATCTTCCTACATCGAAAACATGCATAGAAACCCAGAATATGGTACACCGTGTGATGGGGAAAGGTTTCTAAAACGCACCTCATTTCTCATCTCCTTGTGCTCGGGTTCGCCATTGCAGCCACTTTACTAGCAATCTCCCTACTTGGAGCATCAGCACCTTTAACCTCCTGTCCCGTACAGGTTGCAATTTGTCCTGAGGATGAACGGGAAGATGGGGAACCAATGAGAGACTAGCTCTTGGTGTTGGGACAGGCACAGGGCACTCTATTTTCCCATCAGGAAGAAGAATTAACCACAGGCTCAGCCTGCCCCCCTGAAGCAGAACAGGGCCTGAAGCCATCCAGCGCTTTTATGGCCAGCTCCCAAAAAGCGAGTTGTAAAATGGAGCTTCAGGGCACTGCAATTCACAAACCTGCAGAGTTATAAATGATAACTCTCGTCCACAAATATATTGAGGGAAGGCAAAAAAGAGGATTTGAAATCAAGGCAGAATTGCAGGAAACAGATTTCAGGAGGTAGTTTCGAATCGCCTTTAAAGCACATGAAAAGCGGCAAAACATTGATAATGATGCCCTTGGCCAAAAAGGGCGTATGCGTTTTTTCCTGAATATATTCAGGAAAAAACGCATACGCCCTTTTTGGCCAACCAAGCAACCTGGAAAGGCAAATCAGCGCTGCAAAGAAGTCTCGCTTCCCATCGGTCAAATGGGCCATGCTGAAATAAGTGTCAAAACCAGAAATGCAGGACAGGCCATGGAGAAAGGGGAGCCTTGCTACGCTGATGGGCGGGATGTAAATTGCCAACAGCCACTCTGGAGAAGGGTACAGTGTGTCCTGAAACATCTAAAAAACACAGCTTAGAGAGCATAGGGCACTTCCATGCATGGGGGTATAAATTGGGAAAGTTAAAAATCAGCAAGACACAAGCACAGCAAAGTTTAGGGCTGCTCTGTTGCCAAGGACCTCCACTTCATTCCACCTTAAATATCCCAGGAAAGATAAAAATGGATAAATAAGTGGTGGTCCTTATGTACAATGGAATATCACTCAGCCATGAAATCAATGTCCTAAGGCTAGTAGCAGCATGATGAGTGGATTTAGGTAGGAGACGATTCTAAGTGAAATAAGTCACACAGAAAAGGACACTTCTCATAAGATATCACTTATACAGGGAAAGTAAAAACCGTTACACTTGAACTGAATTACAAAACAGAACAGAGTCACACATGCAGAAAACACACTATGGCTGCTTAACAGGAAAGGTGAGGTGGGGTGATACATAAAACAAGGGTTTCAAATGAGCTGAGATACCGTTCCATAAACCCAATATGTAATAGACAAGACCTACTCCTTGCTCAGAGAACTGGACTCAACACCCCCTATTCACCACACAAGGATATATCTGACTAGTAATAATCTTAAAACCTATGTATTGAAATCTCTCTGTTAGTGTGTGAAGTGGGTGTAAAGAGGCATAAACACAGCAGTGAAAAGCAGCTAAACCCCATTCTAAAAATAAATTACTTTTAAAACCCCATGAAACAAAGACAGTGAAAGAGAGAGAAATTCTTACACAATTCGTTCAGGGGCTGTGATGGAACCTGGATTGACCATATCTAGACCCACAGCTGGATGAGACATAAGGGTGGACACTCTTGGGGCTGAGAGGTTTGGTGAGGTTGGGTGAGTAAACGCAGACCCTTTAAAGTAATACTGCGTGGTACCCATCCCATGGGTCCCAAATCTCCAAGTTCAAGGGCATCTTCCTACATCGAAAACATGCATAGAAACCCAGAATATGGTACACCGTGTGATGGGGAAAGGTTTCTAAAACGCACCTCATTTCTCATCTCCTTGTGCTCGGGTTCGCCATTGCAGCCACTTTACTAGCAATCTCCCTAATTGGAGCATCAGCACCTTTAACCTCCTGTTTTGTATAGGTTGCAATTTGTCCTGAGGATGAACGGGAAGATGGGGAACCAATGAGAGACTAGCTCTTGGTGTTGGGACAGGCACAGGGCACTCTATTTTCCCATCAGGAAGAAGAATTAACCACAGGCTCAGCCTGCCCCCCGGAACGAGAACAGGGCCTGAAGCCATCCTGCGCTTTTACGGCCAGCTCCCAAAAAGCGAGTTGTAAAATGGAGCTTCAGGGCACTGCAATTCACAAACCTGCAGAGTTATAAAAGATAACTCTCGTCCACAAATATATTGAGGGAAGGCAAAAAAGAGGATTTGAAATCAAGGCAGAATTGCAGGAAACAGATTTCAGGAGGTAGATTCGAATCACCTTTAAAGCACATGAAAAGCGGCAAAACATTGATAATGATGCCCTTGGCCAAAAAGGGCGTATGCGTTTTTTCCTGAATATATTCAGGAAAAAACGCATACGCCCTTTTTGGCCAACCAAGCAACCTGAAAGGCAAATCAGCGCTACAAAGAAGTCTCGCTTCCCATCGGTCAAAAGGGCCATGCTGAAATAAGTGTCAAAACCAGAAATGCAGGACAGGCCATGGAGAAAGGGGAGCCTTGCTACACTGATGGGCGGGATGTAAATTGTCAACAGCCACTCTGGAGAAGGGTACAGTGTGTCCTGAAACATCTAAAAAACACAGCTTAGAGAGCTTAGGGCACTTCCATGCATGGGGGTATAAATTGGGAAAGTTAAAAATCAGCAAGACACAAGCACACCAAAGTTTAGGGCTGCTCTGTTGCCAAGGACCTCCACTTCATTCCACCTTAAATATCCCAGGAAAGATAAAAATGGATAAATAAGTGGTGGTCCTTATGTACAATGGAATATCACTCAGCCATGAAATCAATGTCCTAAGGCTAGTAGCAGCATGATGAGTGGATTTAGGTACGAGACGATTCTAAGTGAAATAAGTCACAAAGAAAAGGACACTTCTCATAAGATATCACTTATACAGGGAAAGTAAAAACCGTTACACTTGAACTGAATTACAAAACAGAACAGAGTCACACATGCAGAAAACACACTATGGCTGCTTAACAGGAAAGGTGAGGTGGGGTGATACATAAAACAAGGGTTTCAAATGAGCTGAGATACCGTTCCATAAACCCAATATGTAATAGACAAGACCTACTCCTTGCTCAGAGAACTGGACTCAACACCCCCTATTCACCACACAAGGATATATCTGACTAGTAATAATCTTAAAACCTATGTATTGAAATCTCTCTGTTAGTGTGTGAAGTGGGTGTAAAGCGGCATAAACACAGCAGTGAAAAGCAGCTAAACCCCATTCTAAAAATAAATTACTTTTAAAACCCCATGAAACAAAGACAGTGAAAGAGAGAGAAATTCTTACACAATTCGTTCAGGGGCTGTGATGGAACCTGGATTGACCATATCTAGACCCACAGCTGGATGAGACATAAGGGTGGACACTCTTGGGGCTGAGAGGTTTGGTGAGGTTGGGTGAGTAAACGCAGACCCTTTAAAGTAATACTGCGTGGTACCCATCCCATGGGTCCCAAATCTCCAGGTTCAAGGGCATCTTCCTACATCGAAAACATGCATAGAAACCCAGAATATGGTACACCGTGTGATGGGGAAAGGTTTCTAAAACGCACCTCATTTCTCATCTCCTTGTGCTCGGGTTCGCCATTGCAGCCACTTTACTAGCAATCTCCCTACTTGGAGCATCAGCACCTTTAACCTCCTGTCCCGTACAGGTTGCAATTTGTCCTGAGGATGAACGGGAAGATGGGGAACCAATGAGAGACTAGCTGTTGGTGTTGGGACAGGCACAGGGCACTCTATTTTCCCATCAGGAAGAAGAATTAACCACAGGCTCAGCCTGCCCCCCGGAAGCAGAACAGGGCCTGAAGCCATCCAGCGCTTTTACGGCCAGCTCCCAAAAAGCGAGTTGTAAAATGGAGCTTCAGGGCACTGCAATTCACAAACCTGCAGAGTTATAAATGATAACTCTCGTCCACAAATATATTGAGGGAAGGCAAAAAAGAGGATTTGAAATCAAGGCAGAATTGCAGGAAACAGATTTCAGGAGGTAGATACGAATCGCCTTTAAAGCACATGAAAAGCGGCAAAACATTGATAATGATGCCCTTGGCCAAAAAGGGCGTATGCGTTTTTTCCTGAATATATTCAGGAAAAAACGCATACGCCCTTTTTGGCCAACCAAGCAACCTGGAAAGGCAAATCAGCGCTGCAAAGAAGTCTCGCTTCCCATCGGTCAAATGGGCCATGCTGAAATAAGTGTCAAAACCAGAAATGCAGGACAGGCCATGGAGAAAGGGGAGCCTTGCTACGCTGATGGGCGGGATGTAAATTGCCAACAGCCACTCTGGAGAAGGGTACAGTGTGTCCTGAAACATCTAAAAAACACAGCTTAGAGAGCATAGGGCACTTCCATGCATGGGGGTATAAATTGGGAAAGTTAAAAATCAGCAAGACACAAGCACACCAAAGTTTAGGGCTGCTCTGTTGCCAAGGACCTCCACTTCATTCCACCTTAAATATCCCAGGAAAGATAAAAATGGATAAATAAGTGGTGGTCCTTATGTACAATGGAATATCACTCAGCCATGAAATCAATGTCCTAAGGCTAGTAGCAGCATGATGAGTGGATTTAGGTACGAGACGATTCTAAGTGAAATAAGTCACACAGAAAAGGACACTTCTCATAAGATATCACTTATACAGGGAAAGTAAAAACCGTTACACTTGAACTGAATTACAAAACAGAACAGAGTCACACATGCAGAAAACACACTATGGCTGCTTAACAGGAAAGGTGAGGTGGGGTGATACATAAAACAAGGGTTTCAAATGAGCTGAGATACCGTTCCATAAACCCAATATGTAATAGACAAGACCTACTCCTTGCTCAGAGAACTGGACTCAACACCCCCTATTCACCACACAAGGATATATCTGACTAGTAATAATCTTAAAACCTATGTATTGAAATCTCTCTGTTAGTGTGTGAAGTGGGTGTAAAGAGGCATAAACACAGCAGTGAAAAGCAGCTAAACCCCATTCTAAAAATAAATTACTTTTAAAACCCCATGAAACAAAGACAGTGAAAGAGAGAGAAATTCTTACACAATTCGTTCAGGGGCTGTGATGGAACCTGGATTGACCATATCTAGACCCACAGCTGGATGAGACATAAGGGTGGACACTCTTGGGGCTGAGAGGTTTGGTGAGGTTGGGTGAGTAAACGCAGACCCTTTAAAGTAATACTGCGTGGTACCCATCCCATGGGTCCCAAATCTCCAAGTTCAAGGGCATCTTCCTACATCGAAAACATGCATAGAAACCCAGAATATGGGACACCGTGTGATGGGGAAAGGTTTCTAAAACGCACCTCATTTCTCATCTCCTTGTGCTCGGGTTCGCCATTGCAGCCACTTTACTAGCAATCTCCCTAATTGGAGCATCAGCACCTTTAACCTCCTGTTTTGTATAGGTTGCAATTTGTCCTGAGGATGAACGGGAAGATGGGGAACCAATGAGAGACTAGCTCTTGGTGTTGGGACAGGCACAGGGCACTCTATTTTCCCATCAGGAAGAAGAATTAACCACAGGCTCAGCCTGCCCCCCGGAACGAGAACAGGGCCTGAAGCCATCCTGCGCTTTTACGGCCAGCTCCCAAAAAGCGAGTTGTAAAATGGAGCTTCAGGGCACTGCAATTCACAAACCTGCAGAGTTATAAAAGATAACTCTCGTCCACAAATATATTGAGGGAAGGCAAAAAAGAGGATTTGAAATCAAGGCAGAATTGCAGGAAACAGATTTCAGGAGGTAGATTCGAATCACCTTTAAAGCACATGAAAAGCGGCAAAACATTGATAATGATGCCCTTGGCCAAAAAGGGCGTATGCGTTTTTTCCTGAATATATTCAGGAAAAAACGCATACGCCCTTTTTGGCCAACCAAGCAACCTGAAAGGCAAATCAGCGCTACAAAGAAGTCTCGCTTCCCATCGGTCAAAAGGGCCATGCTGAAATAAGTGTCAAAACCAGAAATGCAGGACAGGCCATGGAGAAAGGGGAGCCTTGCTACACTGATGGGCGGGATGTAAATTGTCAACAGCCACTCTGGAGAAGGGTACAGTGTGTCCTGAAACATCTAAAAAACACAGCTTAGAGAGCTTAGGGCACTTCCATGCATGGGGGTATAAATTGGGAAAGTTAAAAATCAGCAAGACACAAGCACACCAAAGTTTAGGGCTGCTCTGTTGCCAAGGACCTCCACTTCATTCCACCTTAAATATCCCAGGAAAGATAAAAATGGATAAATAAGTGGTGGTCCTTATGTACAATGGAATATCACTCAGCCATGAAATCAATGTCCTAAGGCTAGTAGCAGCATGATGAGTGGATTTAGGTACGAGACGATTCTAAGTGAAATAAGTCACAAAGAAAAGGACACTTCTCATAAGATATCACTTATACAGGGAAAGTAAAAACCGTTACACTTGAACTGAATTACAAAACAGAACAGAGTCACACATGCAGAAAACACACTATGGCTGCTTAACAGGAAAGGTGAGGTGGGGTGATACATAAAACAAGGGTTTCAAATGAGCTGAGATACCGTTCCATAAACCCAATATGTAATAGACAAGACCTACTCCTTGCTCAGAGAACTGGACTCAACACCCCCTATTCACCACACAAGGATATATCTGACTAGTAATAATCTTAAAACCTATGTATTGAAATCTCTCTGTTAGTGTGTGAAGTGGGTGTAAAGCGGCATAAACACAGCAGTGAAAAGCAGCTAAACCCCATTCTAAAAATAAATTACTTTTAAAACCCCATGAAACAAAGACAGTGAAAGAGAGAGAAATTCTTACACAATTCGTTCAGGGGCTGTGATGGAACCTGGATTGACCATATCTAGACCCACAGCTGGATGAGACATAAGGGTGGACACTCTTGGGGCTGAGAGGTTTGGTGAGGTTGGGTGAGTAAACGCAGACCCTTTAAAGTAATACTGCGTGGTACCCATCCCATGGGTCCCAAATCTCCAGGTTCAAGGGCATCTTCCTACATCGAAAACATGCATAGAAACCCAGAATATGGTACACCGTGTGATGGGGAAAGGTTTCTAAAACGCACCTCATTTCTCATCTCCTTGTGCTCGGGTTCGCCATTGCAGCCACTTTACTAGCAATCTCCCTACTTGGAGCATCAGCACCTTTAACCTCCTGTCCCGTACAGGTTGCAATTTGTCCTGAGGATGAACGGGAAGATGGGGAACCAATGAGAGACTAGCTGTTGGTGTTGGGACAGGCACAGGGCACTCTATTTTCCCATCAGGAAGAAGAATTAACCACAGGCTCAGCCTGCCCCCCGGAAGCAGAACAGGGCCTGAAGCCATCCAGCGCTTTTACGGCCAGCTCCCAAAAAGCGAGTTGTAAAATGGAGCTTCAGGGCACTGCAATTCACAAACCTGCAGAGTTATAAATGATAACTCTCGTCCACAAATATATTGAGGGAAGGCAAAAAAGAGGATTTGAAATCAAGGCAGAATTGCAGGAAACAGATTTCAGGAGGTAGATACGAATCGCCTTTAAAGCACATGAAAAGCGGCAAAACATTGATAATGATGCCCTTGGCCAAAAAGGGCGTATGCGTTTTTTCCTGAATATATTCAGGAAAAAACGCATACGCCCTTTTTGGCCAACCAAGCAACCTGGAAAGGCAAATCAGCGCTGCAAAGAAGTCTCGCTTCCCATCGGTCAAATGGGCCATGCTGAAATAAGTGTCAAAACCAGAAATGCAGGACAGGCCATGGAGAAAGGGGAGCCTTGCTACGCTGATGGGCGGGATGTAAATTGCCAACAGCCACTCTGGAGAAGGGTACAGTGTGTCCTGAAACATCTAAAAAACACAGCTTAGAGAGCATAGGGCACTTCCATGCATGGGGGTATAAATTGGGAAAGTTAAAAATCAGCAAGACACAAGCACACCAAAGTTTAGGGCTGCTCTGTTGCCAAGGACCTCCACTTCATTCCACCTTAAATATCCCAGGAAAGATAAAAATGGATAAATAAGTGGTGGTCCTTATGTACAATGGAATATCACTCAGCCATGAAATCAATGTCCTAAGGCTAGTAGCAGCATGATGAGTGGATTTAGGTACGAGACGATTCTAAGTGAAATAAGTCACACAGAAAAGGACACTTCTCATAAGATATCACTTATACAGGGAAAGTAAAAACCGTTACACTTGAACTGAATTACAAAACAGAACAGAGTCACACATGCAGAAAACACACTATGGCTGCTTAACAGGAAAGGTGAGGTGGGGTGATACATAAAACAAGGGTTTCAAATGAGCTGAGATACCGTTCCATAAACCCAATATGTAATAGACAAGACCTACTCCTTGCTCAGAGAACTGGACTCAACACCCCCTATTCACCACACAAGGATATATCTGACTAGTAATAATCTTAAAACCTATGCATTGAAATCTCTCTGTTAGTGTGTGAAGTGGGTGTAAAGCGGCATAAACACAGCAGTGAAAAGCAGCTAAACCCCATTCTAAAAATAAATTACTTTTAAAACCCCATGAAACAAAGACAGTGAAAGAGAGAGAAATTCTTACACAATTCGTTCAGGGGCTGTGATGGAACCTGGATTGACCATATCTAGACCCACAGCTGGATGAGACATAAGGGTGGACACTCTTGGGGCTGAGAGGTTTGGTGAGGTTGGGTGAGTAAACGCAGACCCTTTAAAGTAATACTGCGTGGTACCCATCCCATGGGTCCCAAATCTCCAGGTTCAAGGGCATCTTCCTACATCGAAAACATGCATAGAAACCCAGAATATGGTACACCGTGTGATGGGGAAAGGTTTCTAAAACGCACCTCATTTCTCATCTCCTTGTGCTCCGGTTCGCCATTGCAGCCACTTTACTAGCAATCTCCCTACTTGGAGCATCAGCACCTTTAACCTCCTGTTCCGTACAGGTTGCAATTTGTCCTGAGGATGAACGGGAAGATGGGGAACCAATGAGAGACTAGCTCTTGGTGTTGGGACAGGCACAGGGCACTCTATTTTCCCATCAGGAAGAAGAATTAACCACAGGCTCAGCCTGCCCCCCGGAACGAGAACAGGGCCTGAAGCCATCCTGCGCTTTTACGGCCAGCTCCCAAAAAGCGAGTTGTAAAATGGAGCTTCAGGGCACTGCAATTCACAAACCTGCAGAGTTATAAATGATAACTCTCGTCCACAAATATATTGAGGGAAGGCAAAAAAGAGGATTTGAAATCAAGGCAGAATTGCAGGAAACAGATTTCAGGAGGTAGATTCGAATCGCCTTTAAAGCACATGAAAAGCGGCAAAACATTGATAATGATGCCCTTGGCCAAAAAGGGCGTATGCGTTTTTTCCTGAATATATTCAGGAAAAAACGCATACGCCCTTTTTGGCCAACCAAGCAACCTGGAAAGGCAAATCAGCGCTACAAAGAAGTCTCGCTTCCCATCGGTCAAATGGGCCATGCTGAAAAAAGTGTCAAAACCAGAAATGCAGGACAGGCCATGGAGAAATGGGAGCCTTGCTACGCTGATGGGCGGGATGTAAATTGCCAACAGCCACTCTGGAGAAGGGTACAGTGTGTCCTGAAACATCTAAAAAACACAGCTTAGAGAGCATAGGGCACTTCCATGCATGGGGGTATAAATTGGGAAAGTTAAAAACCAGCAAGACACAGGAACACCAAAGTTTAGGGCTGCTCTGTTGCCAAGGACCTCCACTTCATTCCACCTTAAATATCCCAGGAAAGATAAAAATGGATAAATAAGTGGTGGTCCTTATGTACAATGGAATATCACTCAGCCATGAAATCAATGTCCTAAGGCTAGTAGCAGCATGATGAGTGGATTTAGGTACGAGACGATTCTAAGTGAAATAAGTCACACAGAAAAGGACACTTCTCATAAGATATCACTTATACAGGGAAAGTAAAAACCGTTACACTTGAACTGAATTACAAAACAGAAGAGAGTCACACATGCAGAAAACACACTATGGCTGCTTAACAGGAAAGGTGAGGTGGGGTGATACATAAAACAAGGGTTTCAAATGAGCTGAGATACCGTTCCATAAACCCAATATGTAATAGACAAGACCTACTCCTTGCTCAGAGAACTGGACTCAACACCCCCTATTCACCACACAAAGATATATCTGACTAGTAATAATCTTAAAACCTATGCATTGAAATCTCTCTGTTAGTGTGTGAAGTGGGTGTAAAGCGGCATAAACACAGCAGTGAAAAGCAGCTAAACCCCATTCTAAAAATAAATTACTTTTAAAACCCCATGAAACAAAGACAGTGAAAGAGAGAGAAATTCTTACACAATTCGTTCAGGGGCTGTGATGGAACCTGGATTGACCTTATCTAGACCCACAGCTGGATGAGACATAAGGGTGGACACTCTTGGGGCTGAGAGGTTTGGTGAGGTTGGGTGAGTAAACGCAGACCCTTTAAAGTAATACTGCGTGGTACCCATCCCATGGGTCCCAAATCTCCAGGTTCAAGGGCATCTTCCTACATCGAAAACATGCATAGAAACCCAGAATATGGTACACCGTGTGATGGGGAAAGGTTTCTAAAACGCACCTCATTTCTCATCTCCTTGTGCTCCGGTTCGCCATTGCAGCCACTTTACTAGCAATCTCCCTACTTGGAGCATCAGCACCTTTAACCTCCTGTTCCGTACAGGTTGCAATTTGTCCTGAGGATGAACGGGAAGATGGGGAACCAATGAGAGACTAGCTCTTGGTGTTGGGACAGGCACAGGGCACTCTATTTTCCCATCAGGAAGAAGAATTAACCACAGGCTCAGCCTGCCCCCCGGAACGAGAACAGGGCCTGAAGCCATCCTGCGCTTTTACGGCCAGCTCCCAAAAAGCGAGTTGTAAAATGGAGCTTCAGGGCACTGCAATTCACAAAACTGCAGAGTTATAAATGATAACTCTCGTCCACAAATATATTGAGGGAAGGCAAAAAAGAGGATTTGAAATCAAGGCAGAATTGCAGGAAACAGATTTCAGGAGGTAGATTCGAATCGCCTTTAAAGCACATGAAAAGCGGCAAAACATTGATAATGATGCCCTTGGCCAAAAAGGGCGTATGCGTTTTTTCCTGAATATATTCAGGAAAAAACGCATACGCCCTTTTTGGCCAACCAAGCAACCTGGAAAGGCAAATCAGCGCTACAAAGAATTCTCGCTTCCCATCGGTCAAATGGGCCATGCTGAAAAAAGTGTCAAAACCAGAAATGCAGGACAGGCCATGGAGAAATGGGAGCCTTGCTACGCTGATGGGCGGGATGTAAATTGCCAACAGCCACTCTGGAGAAGGGTACAGTGTGTCCTGAAACATCTAAAAAACACAGCTTAGAGAGCATAGGGCACTTCCATGCATGGGGGTATAAATTGGGAAAGTTAAAAATCAGCAAGACACAGGAACACCAAAGTTTAGGGCTGCTCTGTTGCCAAGGACCTCCACTTCATTCCACCTTAAATATCCCAGGAAAGATAAAAATGGATAAATAAGTGGTGGTCCTTATGTACAATGGAATATCACTCAGCCATGAAATCAATGTCCTAAGGCTAGTAGCAGCATGATGAGTGGATTTAGGTACGAGACGATTCTAAGTGAAATAAGTCACACAGAAAAGGACACTTCTCATAAGATATCACTTATACAGGGAAAGTAAAAACCGTTACACTTGAACTGAATTACAAAACAGAACAGAGTCACACATGCAGAAAACACACTATGGCTGCTTAACAGGAAAGGTGAGGTGGGGTGATACATAAAACAAGGGTTTCAAATGAGCTGAGATACCGTTCCATAAACCCAATATGTAATAGACAAGACCTACTCCTTGCTCAGAGAACTGGACTCAACACCCCCTATTCACCACACAAGGATATATCTGACTAGTAATAATCTTAAAACCTATGTATTGAAATCTCTCTGTTAGTGTGTGAAGTGGGTGTAAAGCGGCATAAACACAGCAGTGAAAAGCAGCTAAACCCCATTCTAAAAATAAATTACTTTTAAAACCCCATGAAACAAAGACAGTGAAAGAGAGAGAAATTCTTACACAATTCGTTCAGGGGCTGTGATGGAACCTGGATTGACCATATCTAGACCCACAGCTGGATGAGACATAAGGGTGGACACTCTTGGGGCTGAGAGGTTTGGTGAGGTTGGGTGAGTAAACGCAGACCCTTTAAAGTAATACTGCGTGGTACCCATCCCATGGGTCCCAAATCTCCAGGTTCAAGGGCATCTTCCTACATCGAAAACATGCATAGAAACCCAGAATATGGTACACCGTGTGATGGGGAAAGGTTTCTAAAACGCACCTCATTTCTCATCTCCTTGTGCTCGGGTTCGCCATTGCAGCCACTTTACTAGCAATCTCCCTACTTGGAGCATCAGCACCTTTAACCTCCTGTTCCGTACAGGTTGCAATTTGTCCTGAGGATGAACGGGAAGATGGGGAACCAATGAGAGACTAGCTCTTGGTGTTGGGACAGGCACAGGGCACTCTATTTTCCCATCAGGAAGAAGAATTAACCACAGGCTCAGCCTTCCCCCCGGAACGAGAAGAGGGCCTGAAGCCATCCTGCGCTTTTACGGCCAGCTCCCAAAAAGCGAGTTGTAAAATGGAGCTTCAGGGCACTGCAATTCAAAAACCTGCAGAGTTATAAAAGATAACTCTCGTCCACAAATATATTGAGGGAAGGCAAAAAAGAGGATTTGAAATCAAGGCAGAATTGCAGGAAACAGATTTCAGGAGGTAGATTCGAATCGCCTTTAAAGCACATGAAAAGCGGCAAAACATTGATAATGATGCCCTTGGCCAAAAAGGGCGTATGCGTTTTTTCCTGAATATATTCAGGAAAAAACGCATACGCCCTTTTTGGCCAACCAAGCAACCTGGAAAGGCAAATCAGCGCTACAAAGAAGTCTCGCTTCCCATCGGTCAAATGGGCCATGCTGAAATAAGTGTCAAAACCAGAAATGCAGGACAGGCCATGGAGAAATGGCAGCCTTGCTACGCTGATGGGCGGGATGTAAATTGCCAACAGCCACTCTGGAGAAGGGTACAGTGTGTCCTGAAACATCTAAAAAACACAGCTTAGAGAGCATAGGGCACTTCCATGCATGGGGGTATAAATTGGGAAAGTTAAAAATCAGCAAGACACAAGCACACCAAAGTTTAGGGCTGCTCTGTTGCCAAGGACCTCCACTTCATTCCACCTTAAATATCCCAGGAAAGATAAAAATGGATAAATAAGTGGTGGTCCTTATGTACAATGGAATATCACTCAGCCATGAAATCAATGTCCTAAGGCTAGTAGCAGCATGATGAGTGGATTTAGGTACGAGACGATTCTAAGTGAAATAAGTCACACAGAAAAGGACACTTCTCATAAGATATCACTTATACAGGGAAAGTAAAAACCGTTACACTTGAACTGAATTACAAAACAGAACAGAGTCACACATGCAGAAAACACACTATGGCTGCTTAACAGGAAAGGTGAGGTGGGGTGATACATAAAACAAGGGTTTCAAATGAGCTGAGATACCGTTCCATAAACCCAATATGTAATAGACAAGACCTACTCCTTGCTCAGAGAACTGGACTCAACACCCCCTATTCACCACACAAGGATATATCTGACTAGTAATAATCTTAAAACCTATGTATTGAAATCTCTCTGTTAGTGTGTGAAGTGGGTGTAAAGCGGCATAAACACAGCAGTGAAAAGCAGCTAAACCCCATTCTAAAAATAAATTACTTTTAAAACCCCATGAAACAAAGACAGTGAAAGAGAGAGAAATTCTTACACAATTCGTTCAGGGGCTGTGATGGAACCTGGATTGACCATATCTAGACCCACAGCTGGATGAGACATAAGGGTGGACACTCTTGGGGCTGAGAGGTTTGGTGAGGTTGGGTGAGTAAACGCAGACCCTTTAAAGTAATACTGCGTGGTACCCATCCCATGGGTCCCAAATCTCCAGGTTCAAGGGCATCTTCCTACATCGAAAACATGCATAGAAACCCAGAATATGGTACACCGTGTGATGGGGAAAGGTTTCTAAAACGCACCTCATTTCTCATCTCCTTGTGCTCGGGTTCGCCATTGCAGCCACTTTACTAGCAATCTCCCTACTTGGAGCATCAGCACCTTTAACCTCCTGTTCCGTAGAGGTTGCAATTTGTCCTGAGGATGAACGGGAAGATGGGGAACCAATGAGAGACTAGCTCTTGGTGTTGGGACAGGCACAGGGCACTCTATTTTCCCATCAGGAAGAAGAATTAACCACAGGCTCAGCCTTCCCCCCGGAACGAGAAGAGGGCCTGAAGCCATCCTGCGCTTTTACGGCCAGCTCCCAAAAACCGAGTTGTAAAATGGAGCTTCAGGGCACTGCAATTCAAAAACCTGCAGAGTTATAAAAGATAACTCTCGTCCACAAATATATTGAGGGAAGGCAAAAAAGAGGATTTGAAATCAAGGCAGAATTGCAGGAAACAGATTTCAGGAGGTAGATTCGAATCGCCTTTAAAGCACATGAAAAGCGGCAAAACATTGATAATGATGCCCTTGGCCAAAAAGGGCGTATGCGTTTTTTCCTGAATATATTCAGGAAAAAACGCATACGCCCTTTTTGGCCAACCAAGCAACCTGGAAAGGCAAATCAGCGCTACAAAGAAGTCTCGCTTCCCATCGGTCAAATGGGCCATGCTGAAATAAGTGTCAAAACCAGAAATGCAGGACAGGCCATGGAGAAATGGCAGCCTTGCTACGCTGATGGGCGGGATGTAAATTGCCAACAGCCACTCTGGAGAAGGGTACAGTGTGTCCTGAAACATCTAAAAAACACAGCTTAGAGAGCATAGGGCACTTCCATGCATGGGGGTATAAATTGGGAAAGTTAAAAATCAGCAAGACACAAGCACACCAAAGTTTAGGGCTGCTCTGTTGCCAAGGACCTCCACTTCATTCCACCTTAAATATCCCAGGAAAGATAAAAATGGATAAATAAGTGGTGGTCCTTATGTACAATGGAATATCACTCAGCCATGAAATCAATGTCCTAAGGCTAGTAGCAGCATGATGAGTGGATTTAGGTATGAGACGATTCTAAGTGAAATAAGTCACACAGAAAAGGACACTTCTCATAAGATGTCACTTATACAGGGAAAGTAAACACCGTTACACTTGAACTGAATTACAAAACAGAACAGAGTCACACATGCAGAAACACACTATGGCTGCTTAACAGGAAAGGTGAGGTGGGGTGATACATAAAACAAGGGTTTCAAATGAGCTGAGATACCGTTCCATAAACCCAATATGTAATAGACAAGACCTACTCCTTGCTCAGGGACCTGGACTCAACACCCCCTATTCACCACACAAGGATATATCTGACTAGTAATAATCTTAAAACCTATGTATTGAAATCTCTCTGTTAGTGTGTGAAGTGGGTGTAAAGCGGCATAAACACAGCAGTGAAAAGCAGCTAAACCCCATTCTAAAAATAAATTACTTTTAAAACCCCATGAAACAAAGACAGTGAAAGAGAGAGAAATTCTTACACAATTCGTTCAGGGGCTGTGATGGAACCTGGATTGACCATATCTAGACCCACAGCTGGATGAGACATAAGGGTGGACACTCTTGGGGCTGAGAGGTTTGGTGAGGTTGGGTGAGTAAACGCAGACCCTTTAAAGTAATACTGCGTGGTACCCATCCCATGGGTCCCAAATCTCCAGGTTCAAGGGCATCTTCCTACATCGAAAACATGCATAGAAACCCAGAATATGGTACACCGTGTGATGGGGAAAGGTTTCTAAAACGCATCTCATTTCTCATCTCCTTGTGCTCGGGTTCGCCATTGAAGCCACTTTACTAGCAATCTCCCTACTTGGAGCATCAGCACCTTTAACCTCCTGTTCCGTACAGGTTGCAATTTGTCCTGAGGATGAATGGGAAGTTTGGGAACCAATGAGAGACTAGCTGTTGGTGTTCGGACAGGCACAGGGCACTCTATTTTCCCATCAGGAAGAAGAATTAACCACAGGCTCAGCCTGCCCCCCGGAACGAGAACAGGGCCTGAAGCCATCCTGCGCTTTTACGGCCAGCTCCCAAAAAGCGAGTTGTAAAATGGAGCTTCAGGGCACTGCAATTCACAAACCTGCAGAGTTATAAATGATAACTCTCGTCCACAAATATATTGAGGGAAGGCAAAAAAGAGGATTTGAAATCAAGGCAGAATTGCAGGAAACAGATTTCAGGAGGTAGATTCGAATCGCCTTTAAAGCACTTGAAAATTGGCAAAACATTGATAATGATGCCCCTGGCCAAAAAGGGCGTATGCGTTTTTTCCTGAATATATTCAGGAAAAATCGCATACGCCCTTTTTGGCCAACCAAGCAACCTGGAAAGGCAAATCAGCGCTACAAAGAAGTCTCGCTTCCCATCGGTCAAATGGGCCATGCTGAAATAAGTGTCAAAACCAGAAATGCAGGACAGGCCATGGAGAAATGGCAGCCTTGCTACGCTGATGGGCGGGATGTAAATTGCCAACAGCCACTCTGGAGAAGGGTACAGTGTGTCCTGAAACATCTAAAAAACACAGCTTAGAGAGCATAGGGCACTTCCATGCATGGGGGTATAAATTGGGAAAGTTAAAAATCAGCAAGACACAAGCACACCAAAGTTTAGGGCTGCTCTGTTGCCAAGGACCTCCACTTCATTCCACCTTAAATATCCCAGGAAAGATAAAAATGGATAAATAAGTGGTGGTCCTTATGTACAATGGAATATCACTCAGCCATGAAATCAATGTCCTAAGGCTAGTAGCAGCATGATGAGTGGATTTAGGTATGAGACGATTCTAAGTGAAATAAGTCACACAGAAAAGGACACTTCTCATAAGATGTCACTTATACAGGGAAAGTAAACACCGTTACACTTGAACTGAATTACAAAACAGAACAGAGTCACACATGCAGAAACACACTATGGCTGCTTAACAGGAAAGGTGAGGTGGGGTGATACATAAAACAAGGGTTTCAAATGAGCTGAGATACCGTTCCATAAACCCAATATGTAATAGACAAGACCTACTCCTTGCTCAGGGAACTGGACTCAACACCCCCTATTCACCACACAAGGATATATCTGACTAGTAATAATCTTAAAACCTATGTATTGAAATCTCTCTGTTAGTGTGTGAAGTGGGTGTAAAGCGGCATAAACACAGCAGTGAAAAGCAGCTAAACCCCATTCTAAAAATAAATTACTTTTAAAACCCCATGAAACAAAGACAGTGAAAGAGAGAGAAATTCTTACACAATTCGTTCAGGGGCTGTGATGGAACCTGGATTGACCATATCTAGACCCACAGCTGGATGAGACATAAGGGTGGACACTCTTGGGGCTGAGAGGTTTGGTGAGGTTGGGTGAGTAAACGCAGACCCTTTAAAGTAATACTGCGTGGTACCCATCCCATGGGTCCCAAATCTCCAGGTTCAAGGGCATCTTCCTACATCGAAAACATGCATAGAAACCCAGAATATGGGACACCGTGTGATGGGGAAAGGTTTCTAAAACGCATCTCATTTCTCATCTCCTTGTGCTCGGGTTCGCCATTGAAGCCACTTTACTAGCAATCTCCCTACTTGGAGCATCAGCACCTTTAACCTCCTGTTCCATACAGGTTGCAATTTGTCCTGAGGATGAATGGGAAGTTGGGGAACCAATGAGAGACTAGCTGTTGGTGTTCGGACAGGCACAGGGCACTCTATTTTCCCATCAGGAAGAAGAATTAACCACAGGCTCAGCCTGCCCCCTGGAACGAGAACAGGGCCTGAAGCCATCCTGCGCTTTTACGGCTAGCTCCCAAAAAGCGAGTTGTAAAATGGAGCTTCAGGGCACTGCAATTCACAAACCTGCAGAGTTATAAATGATAACTCTCGTCCACAAATATATTGAGGGAAGGCAAAAAAGAGGATTTGAAATCAAGGCAGAATTGCAGGAAACAGATTTCAGGAGGTAGATACGAATCGCCTTTAAAGCACATGAAAAGCGGCAAAACATTGATAATGATGCCCTTGGCCAAAAAGGGCGTATGCGTTTTTTCCTGAATATATTCAGGAAAAAACGCATACGCCCTTTTTGGCCAACCAAGCAACCTGGAAAGGCAAATCAGCGCTGCAAAGAAGTCTCGCTTCCCATCGGTCAAATGGGCCATGCTGAAATAAGTGTCAAAACCAGAAATGCAGGACAGGCCTTGGAGAAAGGGGAGCCTTGCTACGCTGATGGGCGGGATGTAAATTGCCAACAGCCACTCTGGAGAAGGGTACAGTGTGTCCTGAAACATCTAAAAAACACAGCTTAGAGAGCATAGGGCACTTCCATGCATGGGGGTATAAATTGGGAAAGTTAAAAATCAGCAAGACACAATCACACCAAAGTTTAGGGCTGCTCTGTTGCCAAGGACCTCCACTTCATTCCACCTTAAATATCCCAGGAAAGATAAAAATGGATAAATAAGTGGTGGTCCTTATGTACAATGGAATATCACTCAGCCATGAAATCAATGTCCTAAGGCTAGTAGCAGCATGATGAGTGGATTTAGGTAGGAGACGATTCTAAGTGAAATAAGTCACACAGAAAAGGACACTTCTCATAAGATATCACTTATACAGGGAAAGTAAAAACCGTTACACTTGAACTGAATTACAAAACAGAACAGAGTCACACATGCAGAAAACACACTATGGCTGCTTAACAGGAAAGGTGAGGTGGGGTGATACATAAAACAAGGGTTTCAAATGAGCTGAGATACCGTTCCATAAACCCAATATGTAATAGACAAGACCTACTCCTTGCTCAGAGAACTGGACTCAACACCCCCTATTCACCACACAAGGATATATCTGACTAGTAATAATCTTAAAACCTATGTATTGAAATCTCTCTGTTAGTGTGTGAAGTGGGTGTAAAGAGGCATAAACACAGCAGTGAAAAGCAGCTAAACCCCATTCTAAAAATAAATTACTTTTAAAACCCCATGAAACAAAGACAGTGAAAGAGAGAGAAATTCTTACACAATTCGTTCAGGGGCTGTGATGGAACCTGGATTGACCATATCTAGACCCACAGCTGGATGAGACATAAGGGTGGACACTCTTGGGGCTGAGAGGTTTGGTGAGGTTGGGTGAGTAAACGCAGACCCTTTAAAGTAATACTGCGTGGTACCCATCCCATGGGTCCCAAATCTCCAAGTTCAAGGGCATCTTCCTACATCGAAAACATGCATAGAAACCCAGAATATGGTACACCGTGTGATGGGGAAAGGTTTCTAAAACGCACCTCATTTCTCATCTCCTTGTGCTCGGGTTCGCCATTGCAGCCACTTTACTAGCAATCTCCCTAATTGGAGCATCAGCACCTTTAACCTCCTGTTCTGTATAGGTTGCAATTTGTCCTGAGGATGAACGGGAAGATGGGGAACCAATGAGAGACTAGCTCTTGGTGTTGGGACAGGCACAGGGCACTCTATTTTCCCATCAGGAAGAAGAATTAACCACAGGCTCAGCCTGCCCCCCGGAACGAGAACAGGGCCTGAAGCCATCCTGCGCTTTTACGGCCAGCTCCCAAAAAGCGAGTTGTAAAATGGAGCTTCAGGGCACTGCAATTCACAAACCTGCAGAGTTATAAAAGATAACTCTCGTCCACAAATATATTGAGGGAAGGCAAAAAAGAGGATTTGAAATCAAGGCAGAATTGCAGGAAACAGATTTCAGGAGGTAGATTCGAATCACCTTTAAAGCACATGAAAAGCGGCAAAACATTGATAATGATGCCCTTGGCCAAAAAGGGCGTATGCGTTTTTTCCTGAATATATTCAGGAAAAAACGCATACGCCCTTTTTGGCCAACCAAGCAACCTGAAAGGCAAATCAGCGCTACAAAGAAGTCTCGCTTCCCATCGGTCAAAAGGGCCATGCTGAAATAAGTGTCAAAACCAGAAATGCAGGACAGGCCATGGAGAAAGGGGAGCCTTGCTACACTGATGGGCGGGATGTAAATTGTCAACAGCCACTCTGGAGAAGGGTACAGTGTGTCCTGAAACATCTAAAAAACACAGCTTAGAGAGCTTAGGGCACTTCCATGCATGGGGGTATAAATTGGGAAAGTTAAAAATCAGCAAGACACAAGCACACCAAAGTTTAGGGCTGCTCTGTTGCCAAGGACCTCCACTTCATTCCACCTTAAATATCCCAGGAAAGATAAAAATGGATAAATAAGTGGTGGTCCTTATGTACAATGGAATATCACTCAGCCATGAAATCAATGTCCTAAGGCTAGTAGCAGCATGATGAGTGGATTTAGGTACGAGACGATTCTAAGTGAAATAAGTCACAAAGAAAAGGACACTTCTCATAAGATATCACTTATACAGGGAAAGTAAAAACCGTTACACTTGAACTGAATTACAAAACAGAACAGAGTCACACATGCAGAAAACACACTATGGCTGCTTAACAGGAAAGGTGAGGTGGGGTGATACATAAAACAAGGGTTTCAAATGAGCTGAGATACCGTTCCATAAACCCAATATGTAATAGACAAGACCTACTCCTTGCTCAGAGAACTGGACTCAACACCCCCTATTCACCACACAAGGATATATCTGACTAGTAATAATCTTAAAACCTATGTATTGAAATCTCTCTGTTAGTGTGTGAAGTGGGTGTAAAGCGGCATAAACACAGCAGTGAAAAGCAGCTAAACCCCATTCTAAAAATAAATTACTTTTAAAACCCCATGAAACAAAGACAGTGAAAGAGAGAGAAATTCTTACACAATTCGTTCAGGGGCTGTGATGGAACCTGGATTGACCATATCTAGACCCACAGCTGGATGAGACATAAGGGTGGACACTCTTGGGGCTGAGAGGTTTGGTGAGGTTGGGTGAGTAAACGCAGACCCTTTAAAGTAATACTGCGTGGTACCCATCCCATGGGTCCCAAATCTCCAGGTTCAAGGGCATCTTCCTACATCGAAAACATGCATAGAAACCCAGAATATGGTACACCGTGTGATGGGGAAAGGTTTCTAAAACGCACCTCATTTCTCATCTCCTTGTGCTCGGGTTCGCCATTGCAGCCACTTTACTAGCAATCTCCCTACTTGGAGCATCAGCACCTTTAACCTCCTGTTCCGTACAGGTTGCAATTTGTCCTGAGGATGAACGGGAAGATGGGCAACCAATGAGAGACTAGCTGTTGGTGTTGGGACAGGCACAGGGCACTCTATTTTCCCATCAGGAAGAAGAATTAACCACAGGCTAAGCCTGCCCCCCGGAACCAGAACAGGGCCTGAAGCCATCCTGCGCTTTTACGGCCAGCTCCCAAAAAGCGAGTTGTAAAATGGAGCTTCAGGGCACTGCAATTCACAAACCTGCAGAGTTATAAATGATAACTCTCGTCCACAAATATATTGAGGGAAGGCAAAAAAGAGGATTTGAAATCAAGGCAGAATTGCAGGAAACAGATTTCAGGAGGTAGATTCGAATCGCCTTTAAAGCACTTGAAAAGCGGCAAAACATTGATAATGATGCCCCTGGCCAAAAAGGGCGTATGCGTTTTTTCCTGAATATATTCAGGAAAAATCGCATACGCCCTTTTTGGCCAACCAAGCAACCTGGTAAGGCAAATCAGCGCTACAAAGAAGTCTCGCTTCCCATCGGTCAAATGGGCCATGCTGAAATAAGTGTCAAAACTAGAAATGCAGGACAGGCCATGGAGAAATGGCAGCCTTGCTACGCTGATGGGCGGGATGTAAATTGCCAACAGCCACTCTGGAGAAGGGTACAGTGTGTCCTGAAACATCTAAAAAACACAGCTTAGAGAGCATAGGGCACTTCCATGCATGGGGGTATAAATTGGGAAAGTTAAAAATCAGCAAGACACAAGCACACCAAAGTTTAGGGCTGCTCTGTTGCCAAGGACCTCCACTTGATTCCAACTTAAATATCCCAGGAAAGATAAAAATGGATAAAAAAGTGGTGGTCCTTATGTACAATGGAATATCACTCAGCCATGAAATCAATGTCCTAAGGCTAGTAGCAGCATGATGAGTGGATTTAGGTATGAGACGATTCTATGTGAAATAAGTCACACAGAAAAGGACACTTCTCATAAGATGTCACTTATACAGGGAAAGTAAACACCGTTACACTTGAACTGAATTACAAAACAGAACAGAGTCACACATGCAGAAACACACTATGGCTGCTTAACAGGAAAGGTGAGGTGGGGTGATACATAAAACAAGGGTTTCAAATGAGCTGAGATACCGTTCCATAAACCCAATATGTAATAGACAAGACCAACTCCTTGCTCAGGGAACTGGAATCAACACCCCCTATTCACCACACAAGGATATATCTGACTAGTAATAATCTTAAAACCTATGTATTGAAATCTCTCTGTTAGTGTGTGAAGTGGGTGTAAAGCGGCATAAACACAGCAGTGAAAAGCAGCTAAACCCCATTCTAAAAATAAATTACTTTTAAAACCCCATGAAACAAAGACAGTGAAAGAGAGAGAAATTCTTACACAATTCGTTCAGGGGCTGTGATGGAACCTGGATTGACCATATCTAGACCCACAGCTGGATGAGACATAAGGGTGGACACTCTTGGGGCTGAGAGGTTTGGTGAGGTTGGGTGAGTAAACGCAGACCCTTTAAAGTAATACTGCGTGGTACCCATCCCATGGGTCCCAAATCTCCAGGTTCAAGGGCATCTTCCTACATCGAAAACATGCATAGAAACCCAGAATATGGGACACCGTGTGATGGGGAAAGGTTTCTAAAACGCACCTCATTTCTCATCTCCTTGTGCTCGGGTTCGCCATTGCAGCCACTTTACTAGCAATCTCCCTACTTGGAGCATCAGCACCTTTAACCTCCTGTTCCGTACAGGTTGCAATTTGTCCTGAGGATGAATGGGAAGATGGGGAACCAATGAGAGACTAGCTGTTGGTGTTGGGACAGGCACAGGGCACTCTATTTTCCCATCAGGAAGAAGAATTAACCACAGGCTCAGCCTGCCCCCTGGAACGAGAACAGGGCCTGAAGCCATCCTGCGCTTTTACGGCCAGCTCCCAAAAAGCGAGTTGTAAAATGGAGCTTCAGGGCACTGCAATTCAAAAACCTGCAGAGTTATAAAGGATAACTCTCGTCCACAAATATATTGAGGGAAGGCAAAAAAGAGGATTTGAAATCAAGGCAGAATTGCAGGAAACAGATTTCAGGAGGTAGATACGAATCGCCTTTAAAGCACATGAAAAGCGGCAAAACATTGATAATGATGCCCTTGGCCAAAAAGGGCGTATGCGTTTTTTCCTGAATATATTCAGGAAAAAACGCATACGCCCTTTTTGGCCAACCAAGCAACCTGGAAAGGCAAATCAGCGCTACAAAGAAGTCTCGCTTCCCATCGGTCAAATGGGCCATGCTGAAATAAGTGTCAAAACCAGTAATGCAGGACAGGCCATGGAGAAATGGCAGCCTTGCTACGCTGATGGGCGGGATGTAAATTGCCAACAGCCACTCTGGAGAAGGGTACAGTGTGTCCTGAAACATCTAAAAAACACAGCTTAGAGAGCATAGGGCACTTCCATGCATGGGGGTATAAATTGGGAAAGTTAAAAATCAGCAAGACACAAGCACACCAAAGTTTAGGGCTGCTCTGTTGCCAAGGACCTCCACTTCATTCCACCTTAAATATCCCAGGAAAGATAAAAATGGATAAATAAGTGGTGGTCCTTATGTACAATGGAATATCACTCAGCCATGAAATCAATGTCCTAAGGCTAGTAGCAGCATGATGAGTGGATTTAGGTAGGAGACGATTCTAAGTGAAATAAGTCACACAGAAAAGGACACTTCTCATAAGATGTCACTTATACAGGGAAAGTAAACACCGTTACACTTGAACTGAATTACAAAACAGAACAGAGTCACACATGCAGAAACACACTATGGCTGCTTAACAGGAAAGGTGAGGTGGGGTGATACATAAAACAAGGGTTTCAAATGAGCTGAGATACCGTTCCATAAACCCAATATGTAATAGACAAGACCTACTCCTTGCTCAGGGAACTGGACTCAACACCCCCTATTCACCACACAAGGATATATCTGACTAGTAATAATCTTAAAACCTATGTATTGAAATCTCTCTGTTAGTGTGTGAAGTGGGTGTAAAGCGGCATAAACACAGCAGTGAAAAGCAGCTAAACCCCATTCTAAAAATAAATTACTTTTAAAACCCCATGAAACAAAGACAGTGAAAGAGAGAGAAATTCTTACACAATTCGTTCAGGGGCTGTGATGGAACCTGGATTGACCATATCTAGACCCACAGCTGGATGAGACATAAGGGTGGACACTCTTGGGGCTGAGAGGTTTGGTGAGGTTGGGTGAGTAAACCCAGACCCTTTAAAGTAATACTGCGTGGTACCCATCCCATGGGTCCCAAATCTCCAGGTTCAAGGGCATCTTCCTACATCGAAAACATGCATAGAAACCCAGAATATGGTACACCGTGTGATGGGGAAAGGTTTCTAAAACGCACCTCATTTCTCATCTCCTTGTGCTCGGGTTCGCCATTGCAGCCACTTTACTAGCAATCTCCCTACTTGGAGCATCAGCACCTTTAACCTCCTGTCCCGTACAGGTTGCAATTTGTCCTGAGGATGAACGGGAAGATGGGGAACCAATGAGAGACTAGCTCTTGGTGTTGGGACAGGCACAGGGCACTCTATTTTCCCATCAGGAAGAAGAATTAACCACAGGCTCAGCCTGCCCCCCGGAACGAGAACAGGGCCTGAAGCCATCCAGCGCTTTTACGGCCAGCTCCCAAAAAGCGAGTTGTAAAATGGAGCTTCAGGGCACTGCAATTCACAAACCTGCAGAGTTATAAATGATAACTCTCGTCCACAAATATATTGAGGGAAGGCAAAAAAGAGGATTTGAAATCAAGGCAGAATTGCAGGAAACAGATTTCAGGAGGTAGATTCGAATCGCCTTTAAAGCACATGAAAAGCGGCAAAACATTGATAATGATGCCCTTGGCCAAAAAGGGCGTATGCGTTTTTTCCTGAATATATTCAGGAAAAAACGCATACGCCCTTTTTGGCCAACCAAGCAACCTGGAAAGGCAAATCAGCGCTGCAAAGAAGTCTCGCTTCCCATCGGTCAAATGGGCCATGCTGAAATAAGTGTCAAAACCAGAAATGCAGGACAGGCCATGGAGAAAGGGGAGCCTTGCTACGCTGATGGGCGGGATGTAAATTGCCAACAGCCACTCTGGAGAAGGGTACAGTGTGTCCTGAAACATCTAAAAAACACAGCTTAGAGAGCATAGGGCACTTCCATGCATGGGGGTATAAATTGGGAAAGTTAAAAATCAGCAAGACACAAGCACACCAAAGTTTAGGGCTGCTCTGTTGCCAAGGACCTCCACTTGATTCCAACTTAAATATCCCAGGAAAGATAAAAATGGATAAAAAAGTGGTGGTCCTTATGTACAATGGAATATCACTCAGCCATGAAATCAATGTCCTAAGGCTAGTAGCAGCATGATGAGTGGATTTAGGTATGAGACGATTCTATGTGAAATAAGTCACACAGAAAAGGACACTTCTCATAAGATGTCACTTATACAGGGAAAGTAAACACCGTTACACTTGAACTGAATTACAAAACAGAACAGAGTCACACATGCAGAAACACACTATGGCTGCTTAACAGGAAAGGTGAGGTGGGGTGATACATAAAACAAGGGTTTCAAATGAGCTGAGATACCGTTCCATAAACCCAATATGTAATAGACAAGACCAACTCCTTGCTCAGGGAACTGGAATCAACACCCCCTATTCACCACACAAGGATATATCTGACTAGTAATAATCTTAAAACCTATGTATTGAAATCTCTCTGTTAGTGTGTGAAGTGGGTGTAAAGCGGCATAAACACAGCAGTGAAAAGCAGCTAAACCCCATTCTAAAAATAAATTACTTTTAAAACCCCATGAAACAAAGACAGTGAAAGAGAGAGAAATTCTTACACAATTCGTTCAGGGGCTGTGATGGAACCTGGATTGACCATATCTAGACCCACAGCTGGATGAGACATAAGGGTGGACACTCTTGGGGCTGAGAGGTTTGGTGAGGTTGGGTGAGTAAACGCAGACCCTTTAAAGTAATACTGCGTGGTACCCATCCCATGGGTCCCAAATCTCCAGGTTCAAGGGCATCTTCCTACATCGAAAACATGCATAGAAACCCAGAATATGGGACACCGTGTGATGGGGAAAGGTTTCTAAAACGCACCTCATTTCTCATCTCCTTGTGCTCGGGTTCGCCATTGCAGCCACTTTACTAGCAATCTCCCTACTTGGAGCATCAGCACCTTTAACCTCCTGTTCCGTACAGGTTGCAATTTGTCCTGAGGATGAATGGGAAGATGGGGAACCAATGAGAGACTAGCTGTTGGTGTTGGGACAGGCACAGGGCACTCTATTTTCCCATCAGGAAGAAGAATTAACCACAGGCTCAGCCTGCCCCCTGGAACGAGAACAGGGCCTGAAGCCATCCTGCGCTTTTACGGCCAGCTCCCAAAAAGCGAGTTGTAAAATGGAGCTTCAGGGCACTGCAATTCAAAAACCTGCAGAGTTATAAAGGATAACTCTCGTCCACAAATATATTGAGGGAAGGCAAAAAAGAGGATTTGAAATCAAGGCAGAATTGCAGGAAACAGATTTCAGGAGGTAGATACGAATCGCCTTTAAAGCACATGAAAAGCGGCAAAACATTGATAATGATGCCCTTGGCCAAAAAGGGCATATGCGTTTTTTCCTGAATATATTCAGGAAAAAACGCATACGCCCTTTTTGGCCAACCAAGCAACCTGGAAAGGCAAATCAGCGCTACAAAGAAGTCTCGCTTCCCATCGGTCAAATGGGCCATGCTGAAATAAGTGTCAAAACCAGTAATGCAGGACAGGCCATGGAGAAATGGCAGCCTTGCTACGCTGATGGGCGGGATGTAAATTGCCAACAGCCACTCTGGAGAAGGGTACAGTGTGTCCTGAAACATCTAAAAAACACAGCTTAGAGAGCATAGGGCACTTCCATGCATGGGGGTATAAATTGGGAAAGTTAAAAATCAGCAAGACACAAGCACACCAAAGTTTAGGGCTGCTCTGTTGCCAAGGACCTCCACTTCATTCCACCTTAAATATCCCAGGAAAGATAAAAATGGATAAATAAGTGGTGGTCCTTATGTACAATGGAATATCACTCAGCCATGAAATCAATGTCCTAAGGCTAGTAGCAGCATGATGAGTGGATTTAGGTAGGAGACGATTCTAAGTGAAATAAGTCACACAGAAAAGGACACTTCTCATAAGATGTCACTTATACAGGGAAAGTAAACACCGTTACACTTGAACTGAATTACAAAACAGAACAGAGTCACACATGCAGAAACACACTATGGCTGCTTAACAGGAAAGGATAGGTGGGGTGATACATAAAACAAGGGTTTCAAATGAGCTGAGATACCGTTCCATAAACCCAATATGTAATAGACAAGACCTACTCCTTGCTCAGGGAACTGGACTCAACACCCCCTATTCACCACACAAGGATATATCTGACTAGTAATAATCTTAAAACCTATGTATTGAAATCTCTCTGTTAGTGTGTGAAGTGGGTGTAAAGCGGCATAAACACAGCAGTGAAAAGCAGCTAAACCCCATTCTAAAAATAAATTACTTTTAAAACCCCATGAAACAAAGACAGTGAAAGAGAGAGAAATTCTTACACAATTCGTTCAGGGGCTGTGATGGAACCTGGATTGACCATATCTAGACCCACAGCTGGATGAGACATAAGGGTGGACACTCTTGGGGCTGAGAGGTTTGGTGAGGTTGGGTGAGTAAACCCAGACCCTTTAAAGTAATACTGCGTGGTACCCATCCCATGGGTCCCAAATCTCCAGGTTCAAGGGCATCTTCCTACATCGAAAACATGCATAGAAACCCAGAATATGGTACACCGTGTGATGGGGAAAGGTTTCTAAAACGCACCTCATTTCTCATCTCCTTGTGCTCGGGTTCGCCATTGCAGCCACTTTACTAGCAATCTCCCTACTTGGAGCATCAGCACCTTTAACCTCCTGTCCCGTACAGGTTGCAATTTGTCCTGAGGATGAACGGGAAGATGGGGAACCAATGAGAGACTAGCTCTTGGTGTTGGGACAGGCACAGGCCACTCTATTTTCCCATCAGGAAGAAGAATTAACCACAGGCTCAGCCTGCCCCCCGGAACGAGAACAGGGCCTGAAGCCATCCAGCGCTTTTACGGCCAGCTCCCAAAAAGCGAGTTGTAAAATGGAGCTTCAGGGCACTGCAATTCACAAACCTGCAGAGTTATAAATGATAACTCTCGTCCACAAATATATTGAGGGAAGGCAAAAAAGAGGATTTGAAATCAAGGCAGAATTGCAGGAAACAGATTTCAGGAGGTAGATTCGAATCGCCTTTAAAGCACATGAAAAGCGGCAAAACATTGATAATGATGCCCTTGGCCAAAAAGGGCGTATGCGTTTTTTCCTGAATATATTCAGGAAAAAACGCATACGCCCTTTTTGGCCAACCAAGCAACCTGGAAAGGCAAATCAGCGCTGCAAAGAAGTCTCGCTTCCCATCGGTCAAATGGGCCATGCTGAAATAAGTGTCAAAACCAGAAATGCAGGACAGGCCATGGAGAAAGGGGAGCCTTGCTACGCTGATGGGCGGGATGTAAATTGCCAACAGCCACTCTGGAGAAGGGTACAGTGTGTCCTGAAACATCTAAAAAACACAGCTTAGAGAGCATAGGGCACTTCCATGCATGGGGGTATAAATTGGGAAAGTTAAAAATCAGCAAGACACAAGCACACCAAAGTTTAGGGCTGCTCTGTTGCCAAGGACCTCCACTTCATTCCACCTTAAATATCCCAGGAAAGATAAAAATGGATAAATAAGTGGTGGTCCTTATGTACAATGGAATATCACTCAGCCATGAAATCAATGTCCTAAGGCTAGTAGCAGCATGATGAGTGGATTTAGGTAGGAGACGATTCTAAGTGAAATAAGTCACACAGAAAAGGACACTTCTCATAAGATATCACTTATACAGGGAAAGTAAAAACCGTTACACTTGAACTGAATTACAAAACAGAACAGAGTCACACATGCAGAAAACACACTATGGCTGCTTAACAGGAAAGGTGAGGTGGGGTGATACATAAAACAAGGGTTTCAAATGAGCTGAGATACCGTTCCATAAACCCAATATGTAATAGACAAGACCTACTCCTTGCTCAGAGAACTGGACTCAACACCCCCTATTCACCACACAAGGATATATCTGACTAGTAATAATCTTAAAACCTATGTATTGAAATCTCTCTGTTAGTGTGTGAAGTGGGTGTAAAGAGGCATAAACACAGCAGTGAAAAGCAGCTAAACCCCATTCTAAAAATAAATTACTTTTAAAACCCCATGAAACAAAGACAGTGAAAGAGAGAGAAATTCTTACACAATTCGTTCAGGGGCTGTGATGGAACCTGGATTGACCATATCTAGACCCACAGCTGGATGAGACATAAGGGTGGACACTCTTGGGGCTGAGAGGTTTGGTGAGGTTGGGTGAGTAAACGCAGACCCTTTAAAGTAATACTGCGTGGTACCCATCCCATGGGTCCCAAATCTCCAGGTTCAAGGGCATCTTCCTACATCGAAAACATGCATAGAAACCCAGAATATGGTACACCGTGTGATGGGGAAAGGTTTCTAAAACGCACCTCATTTCTCATCTCCTTGTGCTCGGGTTCGCCATTGCAGCCACTTTACTAGCAATCTCCCTACTTGGAGCATCAGCACCTTTAACCTCCTGTTCCGTACAGGTTGCAATTTGTCCTGAGGATGAACGGGAAGATGGGGAACCAATGAGAGACTAGCTCTTGGTGTTGGGACAGGCACAGGGCACTCTATTTTCCCATCAGGAAGAAGAATTAACCACAGGCTCAGCCTGCCCCCCGGAACGAGAACAGGGCCTGAAGCCATCCTGCGCTTTTACGGCCAGCTCCCAAAAAGCGAGTTGTAAAATGGAGCTTCAGGGCACTGCAATTCACAAACCTGCAGAGTTATAAATGATAACTCTCGTCCACAAATATATTGAGGGAAGGCAAAAAAGAGGATTTGAAATCAAGGCAGAATTGCAGGAAACAGATTTCAGGAGGTAGATACGAATCACCTTTAAAGCACATGAAAAGCGGCAAAACATTGATAATGATGCCCTTGGCCAAAAAGGGCGTATGCGTTTTTTCCTGAATATATTCAGGAAAAAACGCATACGCCGTTTTTGGCCAACCAAGCAACCTGGAAAGGCAAATCAGCGCTACAAAGAAGTCTCGCTTCCCATCGGTCAAATGGGCCATGCTGAAAAAAGTGTCAAAACCAGAAATGCAGGACAGGCCATGGAGAAATGGGAGCCTTGCTACGCTGATGGGCGGGATGTAAATTGCCAACAGCCACTCTGGAGAAGGGTACAGTGAGTCCTGAAACATCTAAAAAACACAGCTTAGAGAGCATAGGGCACTTCCATGCATGGGGGTATAAATTGGGAAAGTTAAAAATCAGCAAGACACAGGAACACCAAAGTTTAGGGCTGCTCTGTTGCCAAGGACCTCCACTTCATTCCACCTTAAATATCCCAGGAAAGATAAAAATGGATAAATAAGTGGTGGTCCTTATGTACAATGGAATATCACTCAGCCATGAAATCAATGTCCTAAGGCTAGTAGCAGCATGATGAGTGGATTTAGGTACGAGAAGATTCTAAGTGAAATAAGTCACACAGAAAAGGACACTTCTCATAAGATATCACTTATACAGGGAAAGTAAAAACCGTTACACTTGAACTGAATTACAAAACAGAACAGAGTCACACATGCAGAAAACACACTATGGCTGCTTAACAGGAAAGGTGAGGTGGGGTGATACATAAAACAAGGGTTTCAAATGAGCTGAGATACCTTTCCATAAACCCAATATGTAATAGACAAGACCTACTCCTTGCTCAGAGAACTGGACTCAACACCCCCTATTCACCACACAAGGATATATCTGACTAGTAATAATCTTAAAACCTATGTATTGAAATCTCTCTGTTAGTGTGTGAAGTGGGTGTAAAGCGGCATAAACACAGCAGTGAAAAGCAGCTAAACCCCATTCTAAAAATAAATTACTTTTAAAACCCCATGAAACAAAGACAGTGAAAGAGAGAGAAATTCTTACACAATTCGTTCAGGGGCTGTGATGGAACCTGGATTGACCATATCTAGACCCACAGCTGGATGAGACATAAGGGTGGACACTCTTGGGGCTGAGAGGTTTGGTGAGGTTGGGTGAGTAAACGCAGATCCTTTAAAGTAATACTGCGTGGTACCCATCCCATGGGTCCCAAATCTCCAGGTTCAAGGGCATCTTCCTACATCGAAAACATGCATAGAAACCCAGAATATGGTACACCGTCTGATGGGGAAAGGTTTCTAAAACGCACCTCATTTCTCATCTCCTTGTGCTCGGGTTCGCCATTGCAGCCACTTTACTAGCAATCTCCCTACTTGGAGCATCAGCACCTTTAACCTCCTGTCCCGTACAGGTTGCAATTTGTCCTGAGGATGAACGGGAAGATGGGGAACCAATGAGAGACTAGCTCTTGGTGTTGGGACAGGCACAGGGCACTCTATTTTCCCATCAGGAAGAAGAATTAACCACAGGCTCAGCCTGCCCCCCGGAAGAAAAACAGGGCCTGAAGCCATCCAGCGCTTTTACGGCCAGCTCCCAAAAAGCGAGTTGTAAAATGGAGCTTCAGGGCACTGCAATTCACAAACCTGCAGAGTTATAAATGATAACTCTCGTCCACAAATATATTGAGGGAAGGCAAAAAAAAGGATTTGAAATCAAGGCAGAATTGCAGGAAACAGATTTCAGGAGGTAGATTCGAATCGCCTTTAAAGCACATGAAAAGCGGCAAAACGTTGATAATGATGCCCTTGGCCAAAAAGGGCGTATGCGTTTTTTCCTGAATATATTCAGGAAAAAACGCATACGCCCTTTTTGGCCAACCAAGCAACCTGGAAAGGCAAATCAGCGCTACAAAGAAGTCTCGCTTCCCATCGGTCAAATGGGCCATGCTGAAAAAAGTGTCAAAACCAGAAATGCAGGACAGGCCATGGAGAAATGGGAGCCTTGCTACGCTGAAGGGCGGGATGTAAATTGCCAACAGCCACTCTGGAGAAGGGTACAGTGTGTCCTGAAACATCTAAAAAACACAGCTTAGAGAGCATAGGGCACTTCCATGCATGGGGGTATAAATTGGGAAAGTTAAAAATCAGCAAGACACAGGAACACCAAAGTTTAGGGCTGCTCTGTTGCCAAGGACCTCCACTTCATTCCACCTTAAATATCCCAGGAAAGATAAAAATGGATAAATAAGTGGTGGTCCTTATGTACAATGGAATATCACTCAGCCATGAAATCAATGTCCTAAGGCTAGTAGCAGCATGATGAGTGGATTTAGGTATGAGACGATTCTAAGTGAAATAAGTCACACAGAAAAGGACACTTCTCATAAGATATCACTTATACAGGGAAAGTAAAAACCGTTACACTTGAACTGAATTACAAAACAGAACAGAGTCACACATGCAGAAAACACACTATGGCTGCTTAACAGGAAAGGTGAGGTGGGGTGATACATAAAACAAGGGTTTCAAATGAGCTGAGATACCGTTCCATAAACCCAATATGTAATAGACAAGACCTACTCCTTGCTCAGAGAACTGGACTCAACACCCCCTATTCACCACACAAGGATATATCTGACTAGTAATAATCTTAAAACCTATGTATTGAAATCTCTCTGTTAGTGTGTGAAGTGGGTGTAAAGCGGCATAAACACAGCAGTGAAAAGCAGCTAAACCCCATTCTAAAAATAAATTACTTTTAAAACCCCATGAAACAAAGACAGTGAAAGAGAGAGAAATTCTTACACAATTCGTTCAGGGGCTGTGATGGAACCTGGATTGACCATATCTAGACCCACAGCTGGATGAGACATAAGGGTGGACACTCTTGGGGCTGAGAGGTTTGGTGAGGTTGGGTGAGTAAACGCAGACCCTTTAAAGTAATACTGCGTGGTACCCATCCCATGGGTCCCAAATCTCCAGGTTCAAGGGCATCTTCCTACATCGAAAACATGCATAGAAACCCAGAATATGGTACACCGTGTGATGGGGAAATGTTTCTAAAACGCACCTCATTTCTCATCTCCTTGTGCTCGGGTTCGCCATTGCAGCCACTTTACTAGCAATCTCCCTACTTGGAGCATCAGCACCTTTAACCTCCTGTTCCGTACAGGTTGCAATTTGTCCTGAGGATGAACGGGAAGATGAGGAACCAATGAGAGACTAGCTCTTGGTGTTGGGACAGGCACAGGGCACTCTATTTTCCCATCAGGAAGAAGAATTAACCACAGGCTCAGCCTGCCCCCCGGAACGAGAACAGGGCCTGAAGCCATCCTGCGCTTTTACGGCCAGCTCCCAAAAAGCGAGTTGTAAAATGGAGCTTCAGGGCACTGCAATTCACAAACCTGCAGAGTTATAAATGATAACTCTCGTCCACAAATATATTGAGGGAAGGCAAAAAAGAGGATTTGAAATCAAGGCAGAATTGCAGGAAACAGATTTCAGGAGGTAGATTCGAATGGCCTTTAAAGCACATGAAAAGCGGCAAAACATTGATAATGATGCCCTTGGCCAAAAAGGGCGTATGCGTTTTTTCCTGAATATATTCAGGAAAAAACGCATACGCCCTTTTTGGCCAACCAAGCAACCTGGAAAGGCAAATCAGCGCTACAAAGAAGTCTCGCTTCCCATTGGTCAAATGGGCCATGCTGAAAAAAGTGTCAAAACCAGAAATGCAGGACAGGCCATGGAGAAATGGGAGCCTTGCTACGCTGATGGGCGGGATGTAAATAGCCAACAGCCACTCTGGAGAAGGGTACAGTGTGTCCTGAAACATCTAAAAAACACAGCTTAGAGAGCATAGGGCACTTCCATGCATGGGTGTATAAATTGGGAAAGTTAAAAATCAGCAAGACACAGGAACACCAAAGTTTAGGGCTGCTCTGTTGCCAAGGACCTCCACTTCATTCCACCTTAAATATCCCAGGAAAGATAAAAATGGATAAATAAGTGGTGGTCCTTATGTACAATGGAATATCACTCAGCCATGAAATCAATGTCCTAAGGCTAGTAGCAGCATGATGAGTGGATTTAGGTATGAGACGATTCTAAGTGAAATAAGTCACACAGAAAAGGACACTTCTCATAAGATATCACTTATACAGGGAAAGTAAAAACCGTTACACTTGAACTGAATTACAAAACAGAACAGAGTCACACATGCAGAAAACTCACTATGGCTGCTTAACAGGAAAGGTGAGGTGGGGTGATACATAAAAGAAGGGTTTCAAATGAGCTGAGATACCGTTCCATAAACCCAATATGTAATAGACAAGACCTACTCCTTGCTCAGAGAACTGGACTCAACACCCCCTATTCACCACACAAGGATATATCTGACTAGTAATAATCTTAAAACCTATGTATTGAAATCTCTCTGTTAGTGTGTGAAGTGGGTGTAAAGCGGCATAAACACAGCAGTGAAAAGCAGCTAAACCCCATTCTAAAAATAAATTACTTTTAAAACCCCATGAAACAAAGACAGTGAAAGAGAGAGAAATTCTTTTACAATTCGTTCAGGGGATGTGATGGAACCTGGATTGACCATATCTAGACCCACAGCTGGATGAGACATAAGGGTGGACACTCTTGGGGCTGAGAGCTTTGGTGAGGTTGGGTGAGTAAACGCAGACCCTTTAAAGTAATACTGCGTGGTACCCATTCCATGGGTCCCAAATCTCCAGGTTCAAGGGCATCTTCCTACATCGAAAACATGAATAGAAACCCAGAATATGGTACACCGTGTGATGGGGAAAGGTTTCTAAAACGCACCTCATTTCTCATCTCCTTGTGCTCGGGTTCGCCATTGCAGCCACTTTACTAGCAATCTCCCTACTTGGAGCATCAGCACCTTTAACCTCCTGTTCCGTACAGGTTGCAATTTGTCCTGAGGATGAACGGGAAGATGGGGAACCAATGAGAGACTAGCTCTTGGTGTTGGGACAGGCACAGGGCACTCTATTTTCCCATCAGGAAGAAGAATTAACCACAGGCTCAGCCTGCCCCCCGGAACCAGAACAGGGCCTGAAGCCATCCTGCGCTTTTACGGCCAGCTCCCAAAAAGCGAGTTGTAAAATGGAGCTTCAGGGCACTGCAATTCACAAACCTGCAGAGATATAAATGATAACTCTCGTCCACAAATATATTGAGGGAAGGCAAAAAAGAGGATTTGAAATCAAGGCAGAATTGCAGGAAACAGATTTCAGGAGGTAGATTCGAATCGCCTTTAAAGCACATGAAAAGCGGCAAAACATTGATAATGATGCCCTTGGCCAAAAAGGGCGTATGCGTTTTTTCCTGAATATATTCAGGAAAAAACGCATACGCCCTTTTTGGCCAACCAAGCAACCTGGAAAGGCAAATCAGCGCTACAAAGAAGTCTCGCTTCCCATCGGTCAAATGGGCCATGCTGCAAAAAGTGTCAAAACCAGAAATGCAGGACAGGCCATGGAGAAATGGGAGCCTTGCTACGCTGATGGGCGGGATGTAAATTGCCAACAGCCACTCTGGAGAAGGGTACAGTGTGTCCTGAAACATCTAAAAAACACAGCTTAGAGAGCATAGGGCACTTCCATGCATGGGGGTATAAATTGGGAAAGTTAAAAATCAGCAAGACACAGGAACACCAAAGTTTAGGGCTGCTCTGTTGCCAAGGACCTCCACTTCATTCCATCTTAAATATCCCAGGAAAGATAAAAATGGATAAATAAGTGGTGGTCCTTATGTACAATGGAATATCACTCAGCCATGAAATCAATGTCCTAAGGCTAGTAGCAGCATGATGAGTGGAATTAGGTACAAGACGATTCTAAGTGAAATAAGTCACACAGAAAAGGACACTTCTCATAAGATATCACTTATACAGGGAAAGTAAAAACCGTTACACTTGAACTGAATTACAAAACAGAACAGAGTCACACATGCAGAAAACACACTATGGCTGCTTAACAGGAAAGGTGAGGTGGGGTGATACATAAAACAAGGGTTTCAAATGAGCTGAGATACCGTTCCATAAACCCAATATGTAATAGACAAGACCTACTCCTTGCTCAGAGAACTGGACTCAACACCCCCTATTCACCACACAAGGATATATCTGACTAGTAATAATCTTAAAACCTATGTATTGAAATCTCTCTGTTAGTGTGTGAAGTGGGTGTAAAGCGGCATAAACACAGCAGTGAAAAGCAGCTAAACCCCATTCTAAAAATAAATTACTTTTAAAACCCCATGAAACAAAGACAGTGAAAGAGAGAGAAATTCTTACACAATTCGTTCAGGGGCTGTGATGGAACCTGGATTGACCATATCTAGACCCACAGCTGGATGAGACATAAGGGTGGACACTCTTGGGGCTGAGAGGTTTGGTGAGGTTGGGTGAGTAAACGCAGACCCTTTAAAGTAATACTGCGTGGTACCCATCCCATGGGTCCCAAATCTCCAGGTTCAAGGGCATCTTCCTACATCGAAAACATGCATAGAAACCCAGAATATGGTACACCATGTGATGGGGAAAAGTTTCTAAAACGCACCTCATTTCTCATCTCCTTGTGCTCGGGTTCGCCATTACAGCCACTTTACTAGCAATCTCCCTACTTGGAGCATCAGCACCTTTAACCTCCTGTTCCGTACAGGTTGCAATTTGTCCTGAGGATGAACGGGAAGATGAGGAACCAATGAGAGACTAGCTCTTGGTGTTGGGACAGGCACAGGGCACTCTATTTTCCCATCAGGAAGAAGAATTAACCACAGGCTCAGCCTGCCCCCCGGAACGAGAACAGGGCCTGAAGCCATCCTGCGCTTTTACGGCCAGCTCCCAAAAAGCGAGTTGTAAAATGGAGCTTCAGGGCACTGCAATTCACAAACCTGCAGAGTTATAAATGATAACTCTCGTCCACAAATATATTGAGGGAAGGCAAAAAAGAGGATTTGAAATCAAGGCAGAATTGCAGGAAACAGATTTCAGGAGGTAGATACGAATCGCCTTTAAAGCACATGAAAAGCGGCAAAACATTGATAATGATGCCCTTGGCCAAAAAGGGCGTATGCGTTTTTTCCTGAATATATTCAGGAAAAAACGCATACGCCCTTTTTGGCCAACCAAGCAACCTGGAAAGGCAAATCAGCGCTACAAAGAAGTCTCGCTGCCCATCGGTCAAATGGGCCATGCTGAAAAAAGGGTCAAAACCAGAAATGCAGGACAGGCCATGGAGAAATGGGAGCCTTGCTACACTGATGGGAGGGATGTAAATTGCCAACAGCCACTCTGGAGAAGTGTACGGTGTGTCCTGAAACGTCTAAAAAACACAGCTTAGAGAGCATAGGGCACTTCCACGCATGGGGGTATAAATTGGAAAAATTAAAAATCAGCAAGAAACAAGTACACCAAAGTTTAGGGCTGCTGTGTTGCCAAGGACCTCCACTTCATTCCACCTTAAATATCCCAGGAAAGAGAAAAATGGATAAAGAAGTTGTGGTCCTTATGTACAATGGAATATCACTCAGCCATGAAATCATTGTCATAAGGCTAGTAGCAGCATGATGAGTGGATTTAGGTATGACAATTCTAAGTGAAATAAGTCACACAGAAAAGGACACTTCTCATAAGATATCACTTATAGAGGGAATGTAAAAACCGTTACACTTGAACTGAATTAAAAAACAGGACAGAGTCACACATGCAGAAAACAAACTATGGCTGCTTAACGGGAAAGGTGAGGTGGGGTGATACATAAAACAAGGGTTTCAAATTAGCTCAGATACCGTTCCATAAACCCAATATGTAACAGACAACACCTACTCCTTGCTCAGAGAACGGATTCAACACGCCTTATTCACCACACAACAATATAACTGACTAGTAATAATCTTAAAACCTATGTTTTGATATCTCTCTGTTAGTGTGTCAAGTGGGTGTAAAGCGGCATAAACACAGCAGTGAAAAGCAGCTAAACCCCATTATAAAAATAAATTACTTTTAAAAACCCATGAAACAAAGACAGAGAAAGAGAGAGAAATTCTTACACAATTCGTTCAGGGGCTGTGATGCAACCTGGATTGACCATATCTAGACCCACAGCTGGATGAGACATAAGGGTGGACACTCTTGGGGCTGAGAGGTTTGGTGAGGTTGGGTGAGTAAACGCAGACCCTTTAAAGTAATACTGCGTGGTACCCATCCCATGGGTCCCAAATCTCCAGGTTCAAGGGCATCTTCCTACATCGAAAACATGCATAGAAACCCAGAATATGGTACACCGTGTGATGGGGAAAGGTTTCTAAAACGCACCTCATTTCTCATCTCCTTGTGCTCGGGTTCGCCATTGCAGCCACTTTACTAGCAATCTCCCTACTTGGAGCATCAGCACCTTTAACCTCCTGTTCCGTACAGGTTGCAATTTGTCCTGAGGATGAACGGGAAGATGGGGAACCAATGAGAGACTAGCTGTTGGTGTTGGGACAGGCACAGGGCACTCTATTTTCCCATCAGGAAGAAGAATTAACCACAGGCTCAGCCTGCCCCCCGGAACGAGAACAGGGCCTGAAGCCATCCTGCGCTTTTACGGCCAGCTCCCAAAAAGCGAGTTGTAAAATGGAGCTTCAGGGCACTGCAATTCACAAACCTGCAGAGTTATAAATGATAACTCTCGTCCACAAATATATTGAGGGAAGGCAAAAAAGAGGATTTGAAATCAAGGCAGAATTGCAGGAAACAGATTTCAGGAGGTAGATACGAATCGCCTTTAAAGCACATGAAAAGCGGCAAAACATTGATAATGATGCCCTTGGCCAAAAAGGGCGTATGCGTTTTTTCCTGAATATATTCAGGAAAAAACGCATACGCCCTTTTTGGCCAACCAAGCAACCTGGAAAGGCAAATCAGCGCTACAAAGAAGTCTCGCTTCCCATCGGTCAAATGGGCCATGCTGAAAAAAGGGTCAAAACCAGAAATGCAGGACAGGCCATGGAGAAATGGGAGCCTTGCTACACTGATGGGAGGGATGTAAATTGCCAACAGCCACTCTGGAGAAGTGTACGGTGTGTCCTGAAACGTCTAAAAAACACAGCTTAGAGAGCATAGGGCACTTCCACGCATGGGGGTATAAATTGGAAAAATTAAAAATCAGCAAGAAACAAGTACACCAAAGTTTAGGGCTGCTGTGTTGCCAAGGACCTCCACTTCATTCCACCTTAAATATCCCAGGAAAGAGAAAAATGGATAAAGAAGTAGTGGTCCTTATGTACAATGGAATATCACTCAGCCATGAAATCATTGTCATAAGGCTAGTAGCAGCATGATGAGTGGATTTAGGTATGACAATTCTAAGTGAAATAAGTCACACAGAAAAGGACACTTCTCATAAGATATCACTTATAGAGGGAATGTAAAAACCGTTACACTTGAACTGAATTAAAAAACAGGACAGAGTCACACATGCAGAAAACAAACTATGGCTGCTTAACGGGAAAGGTGAGGTGGGGTGATACATAAAACAAGGGTTTCAAATTAGCTCAGATACCGTTCCATAAACCCAATATGTAACAGACAACACCTACTCCTTGCTCAGAGAACGGATTCAACACGCCTTATTCACCACACAACAATATAACTGACTAGTAATAATCTTAAAACCTATGTTTTGATATCTCTCTGTTAGTGTGTCAAGTGGGTGTAAAGCGGCATAAACACAGCAGTGAAAAGCAGCTAAACCCCATTATAAAAATAAATTACTTTTAAAAACCCATGAAACAAAGACAGAGAAAGAGAGAGAAATTCTTACACAATTCGTTCAGGGGCTGTGATGCAACCTGGATTGACCATATCTAGAGCCACAGCTCGATGAGACATAAGGGTGGACACTCTTGGGCCTGAGAGGTTTGGTGAGGTTGAGTGAGCAAACGCAGACCCTTTAAAGTAATACTGCTTGGAACCCATCCCATGGGTCCCAAATCTCAAGGATCAAGGGCATCTTCCTACATTGAAAACATGCATGAGAAACCCAGAAGATGGTACACCATGTGATGGGGAAAGGTTTCTAAAACGCACCTCATTTCTCATCTCCTTGAGCTCCGGTTCGCCATTCCAGCCACATTACTAGCAATCTCCCTACTTGGAGTATCAGCACCTTTAACCTCCTGTTCCGTACAGGTTGCAATTTGTCTTGAGGATGAACGGGAAGATGGGGAACCAATGAGAGACTAGCTCTTGGTATTGGGACAGACACAGGTCACTCTATTTTCCCATCAGGAAGAAGAATTAACCACAGGCTCAGCCTGCTCCCCAGAACCAGAACAGGGCCTGAAGCCATCCAGCGCTTTTGTAGCCAGCTCCCAAAAAAGCAAGTTGTAAAATGGAGCTTCAGGGCACTGCAATTCACGAACCAGCAGAGTTATAAATGATAACTCTCCTCCACAAATATATTGAGGGAAGGCAAAAAAGAGGATTTGAAATCAAGGCAGAATTGCAGGAAACAGATTTCAGGAGGTAGATACGAATCGCCTTTAAAGCACATGAAAAGCGGCAAAACATTGATAATGATGCCCTTGGCCAAAAAGGGCGTATGCGTTTTTTCCTGAATATATTCAGGAAAAAACGCATACGCCCTTTTTGGCCAACCAAGCAACCTGGAAAGGCAAATCAGCACTACAAAGAAGTCTCGCTTCCCATCGGTCAAATGGGCCATGCTGAAAAAAGTGTCAAAACCAGAAATGCAGGACAGGCCATGGAGAAATGGGAGCCTTGCTACGCTGATGGGCGGGATGTAAATTGCCAACAGCCACTCTGGAGAAGGGTACGGTGAGTCCTGAAACATCTAAAAAACACAGCTTAGAGAGCATAGGGCACTTCCATGCATGGGGGTATAAATTGGGAAAATTAAAAATCAGCAAGACACAGGAACACCAAAGTTTAGGGCTTCTCTGTTGCCAAGGACCTCCACTTCATTCCACCTTAAATATCCCAGGAAAGATAAAAATGGATAAATAAGTGGTGGTCCTTATGTACAATGGAATATCACTCAGCCATGAAATCAATGTCCTAAGGCTAGTAGCAGCATGATGAGTGGAATTAGGTACAAGACGATTCTAAGTGAAATAAGTCACACAGAAAAGGACACTTCTAATAAGATATCACTTATACAGGGAAAGTAAAAACCGTTACACTTGAACTGAATTACAAAACAGAACAGAGTCACACATGCAGAAAACACACTATGGCTGCTTAACAGGAAAGGTGAGGTGGGGTGATACATAAAACAAGGGTTTCAAATGAGCTGAGATACCGTTCCATAAACCCAATATGTAATAGACAAGACCTACTCCTTGCTCAGAGAACTGGACTCAACACCCCCTATTCACCACACAAGGATATATCTGACTAGTAATAATCTTAAAACCTATGTATTGAAATCTCTCTGTTAGTGTGTGAAGTGGGTGTAAAGCGGCATAAACACAGCAGTGAAAAGCAGCTAAACCCCATTCTAAAAATAAATTACTTTTAAAACCCCATGAAACAAAGACAGTGAAAGAGAGAGAAATTCTTACACAATTCGTTCAGGGGCTGTGATGGAACCTGGATTGACCATATCTAGACCCACAGCTGGATGAGACATAAGGGTGGACACTCTTGGGGCTGAGAGGTTTGGTGAGGTTGGGTGAGTAAACGCAGACCCTTTAAAGTAATACTGCGTGGTACCCATCCCATGGGTCCCAAATCTCCAGGTTCAAGGGCATCTTCCTACATCGAAAACATGCATAGAAACCCAGAATATGGTACACCGTGTGATGGGGAAAGGTTTCTAAAACGCACCTCATTTCTCATCTCCTTGTGCTCGGGTTCGCCATTGCAGCCACTTTACTAGCAATCTCCCTACTTGGAGCATCAGCACCTTTAACCTCCTGTTCCGTACAGGTTGCAATTTGTCCTGAGGATGAACGGGAAGATGGGGAACCAATGAGAGACTAGCTGTTGGTGTTGGGACAGGCACAGGGCACTCTATTTTCCCATCAGGAAGAAGAATTAACCACAGGCTCAGCCTGCCCCCCGGAACGAGAACAGGGCCTGAAGCCATCCTGCGCTTTTACGGCCAGCTCCCAAAAAGCGAGTTGTAAAATGGAGCTTCAGGGCACTGCAATTCACAAACCTGCAGAGTTATAAATGATAACTCTCGTCCACAAATATATTGAGGGAAGGCAAAAAAGAGGATTTGAAATCAAGGCAGAATTGCAGGAAACAGATTTCAGGAGGTAGATACGAATCGCCTTTAAAGCACATGAAAAGCGGCAAAACATTGATAATGATGCCCTTGGCCAAAAAGGGCGTATGCGTTTTTTCCTGAATATATTCAGGAAAAAACGCATACGCCCTTTTTGGCCAACCAAGCAACCTGGAAAGGCAAATCAGCGCTACAAAGAAGTCTCGCTTCCCATCGGTCAAATGGGCCATGCTGAAAAAAGGGTCAAAACCAGAAATGCAGGACAGGCCATGGAGAAATGGGAGCCTTGCTACACTGATGGGAGGGATGTAAATTGCCAACAGCCACTCTGGAGAAGTGTACGGTGTGTCCTGAAACGTCTAAAAAACACAGCTTAGAGAGCATAGGGCACTTCCACGCATGGGGGTATAAATTGGAAAAATTAAAAATCAGCAAGAAACAAGTACACCAAAGTTTAGGGCTGCTGTGTTGCCAAGGACCTCCACTTCATTCCACCTTAAATATCCCAGGAAAGAGAAAAATGGATAAAGAAGTAGTGGTCCTTATGTACAATGGAATATCACTCAGCCATGAAATCATTGTCATAAGGCTAGTAGCAGCATGATGAGTGGATTTAGGTATGACAATTCTAAGTGAAATAAGTCACACAGAAAAGGACACTTCTCATAAGATATCACTTATAGAGGGAATGTAAAAACCGTTACACTTGAACTGAATTAAAAAACAGGACAGAGTCACACATGCAGAAAACAAACTATGGCTGCTTAACGGGAAAGGTGAGGTGGGGTGATACATAAAACAAGGGTTTCAAATTAGCTCAGATACCGTTCCATAAACCCAATATGTAACAGACAACACCTACTCCTTGCTCAGAGAACGGATTCAACACGCCTTATTCACCACACAACAATATAACTGACTAGTAATAATCTTAAAACCTATGTTTTGATATCTCTCTGTTAGTGTGTCAAGTGGGTGTAAAGCGGCATAAACACAGCAGTGAAAAGCAGCTAAACCCCATTATAAAAATAAATTACTTTTAAAAACCCATGAAACAAAGACAGAGAAAGAGAGAGAAATTCTTACACAATTCGTTCAGGGGCTGTGATGCAACCTGGATTGACCATATCTAGAGCCACAGCTCGATGAGACATAAGGGTGGACACTCTTGGGCCTGAGAGGTTTGGTGAGGTTGAGTGAGCAAACGCAGACCCTTTAAAGTAATACTGCTTGGAACCCATCCCATGGGTCCCAAATCTCAAGGATCAAGGGCATCTTCCTACATTGAAAACATGCATGAGAAACCCAGAAGATGGTACACCATGTGATGGGGAAAGGTTTCTAAAACGCACCTCATTTCTCATCTCCTTGAGCTCCGGTTCGCCATTCCAGCCACATTACTAGCAATCTCCCTACTTGGAGTATCAGCACCTTTAACCTCCTGTTCCGTACAGGTTGCAATTTGTCTTGAGGATGAACGGGAAGATGGGGAACCAATGAGAGACTAGCTCTTGGTATTGGGACAGACACAGGTCACTCTATTTTCCCATCAGGAAGAAGAATTAACCACAGGCTCAGCCTGCTCCCCAGAACCAGAACAGGGCCTGAAGCCATCCAGCGCTTTTGTAGCCAGCTCCCAAAAAAGCAAGTTGTAAAATGGAGCTTCAGGGCACTGCAATTCACGAACCAGCAGAGTTATAAATGATAACTCTCCTCCACAAATATATTGAGGGAAGGCAAAAAAGAGGATTTGAAATCAAGGCAGAATTGCAGGAAACAGATTTCAGGAGGTAGATACGAATCGCCTTTAAAGCACATGAAAAGCGGCAAAACATTGATAATGATGCCCTTGGCCAAAAAGGGCGTATGCGTTTTTTCCTGAATATATTCAGGAAAAAACGCATACGCCCTTTTTGGCCAACCAAGCAACCTGGAAAGGCAAATCAGCACTACAAAGAAGTCTCGCTTCCCATCGGTCAAATGGGCCATGCTGAAAAAAGTGTCAAAACCAGAAATGCAGGACAGGCCATGGAGAAATGGGAGCCTTGCTACGCTGATGGGCGGGATGTAAATTGCCAACAGCCACTCTGGAGAAGGGTACGGTGAGTCCTGAAACATCTAAAAAACACAGCTTAGAGAGCATAGGGCACTTCCATGCATGGGGGTATAAATTGGGAAAATTAAAAATCAGCAAGACACAGGAACACCAAAGTTTAGGGCTTCTCTGTTGCCAAGGACCTCCACTTCATTCCACCTTAAATATCCCAGGAAAGATAAAAATGGATAAATAAGTGGTGGTCCTTATGTACAATGGAATATCACTCAGCCATGAAATCAATGTCCTAAGGCTAGTAGCAGCATGATGAGTGGAATTAGGTACAAGACGATTCTAAGTGAAATAAGTCACACAGAAAAGGACACTTCTAATAAGATATCACTTATACAGGGAAAGTAAAAACCGTTACACTTGAACTGAATTACAAAACAGAACAGAGTCACACATGCAGAAAACACACTATGGCTGCTTAACAGGAAAGGTGAGGTGGGGTGATACATAAAACAAGGGTTTCAAATGAGCTGAGATACCGTTCCATAAACCCAATATGTAATAGACAAGACCTACTCCTTGCTCAGAGAACTGGACTCAACACCCCCTATTCACCACACAAGGATATATCTGACTAGTAATAATCTTAAAACCTATGTATTGAAATCTCTCTGTTAGTGTGTGAAGTGGGTGTAAAGCGGCATAAACACAGCAGTGAAAAGCAGCTAAACCCCATTCTAAAAATAAATTACTTTTAAAACCCCATGAAACAAAGACAGTGAAAGAGAGAGAAATTCTTACACAATTCGTTCAGGGGCTGTGATGGAACCTGGATTGACCATATCTAGACCCACAGCTGGATGAGACATAAGGGTGGACACTCTTGGGGCTGAGAGGTTTGGTGAGGTTGGGTGAGTAAACGCAGACCCTTTAAAGTAATACTGCGTGGTACCCATCCCATGGGTCCCAAATCTCCAGGTTCAAGGGCATCTTCCTACATCGAAAACATGCATAGAAACCCAGAATATGGTACACCGTGTGATGGGGAAAAGTTTCTAAAACGCACCTCATTTCTCATCTCCTTGTGCTCGGGTTCGCCATTACAGCCACTTTACTAGCAATCTCCCTACTTGGAGCATCAGCACCTTTAACCTCCTGTTCCGTACAGGTTGCAATTTGTCCTGAGGATGAACGGGAAGATGGGGAACCAATGAGAGACTAGCTGTTGGTGTTGGGACAGGCACAGGGCACTCTATTTTCCCATCAGGAAGAAGAATTAACCACAGGCTCAGCCTGCCCCCCGGAACGAGAACAGGGCCTGAAGCCATCCTGCGCTTTTACGGCCAGCTCCCAAAAAGCGAGTTGTAAAATGGAGCTTCAGGGCACTGCAATTCACAAACCTGCAGAGTTATAAATGATAACTCTCGTCCACAAATATATTGAGGGAAGGCAAAAAAGAGGATTTGAAATCAAGGCAGAATTGCAGGAAACAGATTTCAGGAGGTAGATACGAATCGCCTTTAAAGCACATGAAAAGCGGCAAAACATTGATAATGATGCCCTTGGCCAAAAAGGGCGTATGCGTTTTTTCCTGAATATATTCAGGAAAAAACGCATACGCCCTTTTTGGCCAACCAAGCAACCTGGAAAGGCAAATCAGCGCTACAAAGAAGTCTCGCTTCCCATCGGTCAAATGGGCCATGCTGAAAAAAGGGTCAAAACCAGAAATGCAGGACAGGCCATGGAGAAATGGGAGCCTTGCTACACTGATGGGAGGGATGTAAATTGCCAACAGCCACTCTGGAGAAGTGTACGGTGTGTCCTGAAACGTCTAAAAAACACAGCTTAGAGAGCATAGGGCACTTCCACGCATGGGGGTATAAATTGGAAAAATTAAAAATCAGCAAGAAACAAGTACACCAAAGTTTAGGGCTGCTGTGTTGCCAAGGACCTCCACTTCATTCCACCTTAAATATCCCAGGAAAGAGAAAAATGGATAAAGAAGTTGTGGTCCTTATGTACAATGGAATATCACTCAGCCATGAAATCATTGTCATAAGGCTAGTAGCAGCATGATGAGTGGATTTAGGTATGACAATTCTAAGTGAAATAAGTCACACAGAAAAGGACACTTCTCATAAGATATCACTTATAGAGGGAATGTAAAAACCGTTACACTTGAACTGAATTAAAAAACAGGACAGAGTCACACATGCAGAAAACAAACTATGGCTGCTTAACGGGAAAGGTGAGGTGGGGTGATACATAAAACAAGGGTTTCAAATTAGCTCAGATACCGTTCCATAAACCCAATATGTAACAGACAACACCTACTCCTTGCTCAGAGAACGGATTCAACACGCCTTATTCACCACACAACAATATAACTGACTAGTAATAATCTTAAAACCTATGTTTTGATATCTCTCTGTTAGTGTGTCAAGTGGGTGTAAAGCGGCATAAACACAGCAGTGAAAAGCAGCTAAACCCCATTATAAAAATAAATTACTTTTAAAAACCCATGAAACAAAGACAGAGAAAGAGAGAGAAATTCTTACACAATTCGTTCAGGGGCTGTGATGCAACCTGGATTGACCATATCTAGAGCCACAGCTCGATGAGACATAAGGGTGGACACTCTTGGGCCTGAGAGGTTTGGTGAGGTTGAGTGAGCAAACGCAGACCCTTTAAAGTAATACTGCTTGGAACCCATCCCACGGGTCCCAAATCTCAAGGATCAAGGGCATCTTCCTACATTGAAAACATGCATGAGAAACCCAGAAGATGGTACACCATGTGATGGGGAAAGGTTTCTAAAACGCACCTCATTTCTCATCTCCTTGAGCTCCGGTTCGCCATTCCAGCCACATTACTAGCAATCTCCCTACTTGGAGTATCAGCACCTTTAACCTCCTGTTCCGTACAGGTTGCAATTTGTCTTGAGGATGAACGGGAAGACGGGGAACCAATGAGAGACTAGCTCTTGGTATTGGGACAGACACAGGTCACTCTATTTTCCCATCAGGAAGAAGAATTAACCACAGGCTCAGCCTGCTCCCCAGAACCAGAACAGGGCCTGAAGCCATCAAGCGCTTTTGTAGCCAGCTCCCAAAAAAGCAAGTTGTAAAATGGAGCTTCAGGGCACTGCAATTCATGAACCAGCAGAGTTATAAATGATAACTCTCCTCCACAAATATATTGAGGGAAGGCAAAAAAGAGGATTTGAAATCAAGGCAGAATTGCAGGAAACAGATTTCAGGAGGTAGATACGAATCACCTTTAAAGCACATGAAAAGCGGCAAAACATTGATAATGATGCCCTTGGCCAAAAAGGGCGTATGCGTTTTTTCCTGAATATATTCAGGAAAAAACGCATACGCCGTTTTTGGCCAACCAAGCAACCTGGAAAGTCAAATCAGCGCTACAAAGAAGTCTCGCTTCCCATCGGTCAAATGGGCCATGCTGAAAAAAGTGTCAAAACCAGAAATGCAGGACAGGCCATGGAGAAATGGGAGCCTTGCTACGCTGATGGGCGGGATGTAAATTGCTAACAGCCACTCTGGAGAAGGGTACAGTGAGTCCTGAAACATCTAAAAAACACAGCTTAGAGAGCATAGGGTACTTCCATGCATGGGGGTATAAATTGGGAAAATTAAAAATCAGCAAGACACAGGAACACCAAAGTTTAGGGCTTCTCTGTTGCCAAGGACCTCCACTTCATTCCACCTTAAATATCCCAGGAAAGATAAAAATGGATAAATAAGTGGTGGTCCTTATGTACAATGGAATATCACTCAGCCATGAAATCAATGTCCTAAGGCTAGTAGAAGCATGATGAGTGGATTTAGGTACAAGACGATTCTAAGTGAAATAAGTCACACAGAAAAGGACACTTCTCATAAGATATCACTTATACAGGGAAAGTAAAAACCGTTACACTTGAACTGAATTACAAAACAGAACAGAGTCACACATGCAGAAAACACACTATGGCTGCTTAACAGGAAAGGTGAGGTGGGGTGATACATAAAACAAGGGTTTCAAATGAGCTGAGATACCGTTCCATAAACCCAATATGTAATAGACAAGACCTACTCCTTGCTCAGAGAACTGGACTCAACACCCCCTATTCACCACACAAGGATATATCTGACTAGTAATAATCTTAAAACCTATGTATTGAAATCTCTCTGTTAGTGTGTGAAGTGGGTGTAAAGCGGCATAAACACAGCAGTGAAAAGCAGCTAAACCCCATTCTAAAAATAAATTACTTTTAAAACCCCATGAAACAAAGACAGTGAAAGAGAGAGAAATTCTTACACAATTCGTTCAGGGGCTGTGATGGAACCTGGATTGACCATATCTAGACCCACAGCTGGATGAGACATAAGGGTGGACACTCTTGGGGCTGAGAGGTTTGGTGAGGTTGGGTGAGTAAACGCAGACCCTTTAAAGTAATACTGCGTGGTACCCATCCCATGGGTCCCAAATCTCCAGGTTCAAGGGCATCTTCCTACATCGAAAACATGCATAGAAACCCAGAATATGGTACACCGTGTGATGGGGAAAAGTTTCTAAAACGCACCTCATTTCTCATCTCCTTGTGCTCGGGTTCGCCATTACAGACACTTTACTAGCAATCTCCCTACTTGGAGCATCAGCACCTTTAACCTCCTGTTCCGTACAGGTTGCAATTTGTCCTGAGGATGAACGGGAAGATGGGGAACCAATGAGAGACTAGCTGTTGGTGTTGGGACAGGCACAGGGCACTCTATTTTCCCATCAGGAAGAAGAATTAACCACAGGCTCAGCCTGCCCCCCGGAACGAGAACAGGGCCTGAAGCCATCCTGCGCTTTTACGGCCAGCTCCCAAAAAGCGAGTTGTAAAATGGAGCTTCAGGGCAGTGCAATTCACAAACCTGCAGAGTTATAAATGATAACTCTCGTCCACAAATATATTGAGGGAAGGCAAAAAAGAGGATTTGAAATCAAGGCAGAATTGCAGGAAACAAATTTCAGGAGGTAGATACGAATCGCCTTTAAAGCACATGAAAAGCGGCAAAACATTGATAATGATGCCCTTGGCCAAAAAGGGCGTATGCGTTTTTTCCTGAATATATTCAGGAAAAAACGCATACGCCCTTTTTGGCCAACCAAGCAACCTGGAAAGGCAAATCAGCGCTACAAAGAAGTCTCGCTTCCCATCGGTCAAATGGGCCATGCTGAAAAAAGGGTCAAAACCAGAAATGCAGGACAGGCCATCGAGAAATGGGAGCCTTGCTACACTGATGGGAGGGATGTAAATTGCCAACAGCCACTCTGGAGAAGTGTACGGTGTGTCCTGAAACGTCTAAAAAACACAGCTTAGAGAGCATAGGGCACTTCCACGCATGGGGGTATAAATTGGAAAAATTAAAAATCAGCAAGAAACAAGTACACCAAAGTTTAGGGCTGCTGTGTTGCCAAGGACCTCCACTTCATTCCACCTTAAATATCCCAGGAAAGAGAAAAATGGATAAAGAAGTTGTGGTCCTTATGTACAATGGAATATCACTCAGCCATGAAATCATTGTCATAAGGCTAGTAGCAGCATGATGAGTGGATTTAGGTATGACAATTCTAAGTGAAATAAGTCACACAGAAAAGGACACTTCTCATAAGATATCACTTATAGAGGGAATGTAAAAACCGTTACACTTGAACTGAATTAAAAAACAGGACAGAGTCACACATGCAGAAAACAAACTATGGCTGCTTAACGGGAAAGGTGAGGTGGGGTGATACATAAAACAAGGGTTTCAAATTAGCTCAGATACCGTTCCATAAACCCAATATGTAACAGACAACACCTACTCCTTGCTCAGAGAACGGATTCAACACGCCTTATTCACCACACAACAATATAACTGACTAGTAATAATCTTAAAACCTATGTTTTGATATCTCTCTGTTAGTGTGTCAAGTGGGTGTAAAGCGGCATAAACACAGCAGTGAAAAGCAGCTAAACCCCATTATAAAAATAAATTACTTTTAAAAACCCATGAAACAAAGACAGAGAAAGAGAGAGAAATTCTTACACAATTCGTTCAGGGGCTGTGATGCAACCTGGATTGACCATATCTAGAGCCACAGCTCGATGAGACATAAGGGTGGACACTCTTGGGCCTGAGAGGTTTGGTGAGGTTGAGTGAGCAAACGCAGACCCTTTAAAGTAATACTGCTTGGAACCCATCCCATGGGTCCCAAATCTCAAGGATCAAGGGCATCTTCCTACATTGAAAACATGCATGAGAAACCCAGAAGATGGTACACCATGTGATGGGGAAAGGTTTCTAAAACGCACCTCATTTCTCATCTCCTTGAGCTCCGGTTCGCCATTCCAGCCACATTACTAGCAATCTCCCTACTTGGAGTATCAGCACCTTTAACCTCCTGTTCCGTACAGGTTGCAATTTGTCTTGAGGATGAACGGGAAGACGGGGAACCAATGAGAGACTAGCTCTTGGTATTGGGACAGACACAGGTCACTCTATTTTCCCATCAGGAAGAAGAATTAACCACAGGCTCAGCCTGCTCCCCAGAACCAGAACAGGGCCTGAAGCCATCCAGCGCTTTTGTAGCCAGCTCCCAAAAAAGCAAGTTGTAAAATGGAGCTTCAGGGCACTGCAATTCACGAACCAGCAGAGTTATAAATGATAACTCTCCTCCACAAATATATTGAGGGAAGGCAAAAAAGAGGATTTGAAATCAAGGCAGAATTGCAGGAAACAGATTTCAGGAGGTAGATACGAATCGCCTTTAAAGCACATGAAAAGCGGCAAAACATTGATAATGATGCCCTTGGCCAAAAAGGGCGTATGCGTTTTTTCCTGAATATATTCAGGAAAAAACGCATACGCCCTTTTTGGCCAACCAAGCAACCTGGAAAGGCAAATCAGCGCTACAAAGAAGTCTCGCTTCCCATCGGTCAAATGGGCCATGCTGAAAAAAGTGTCAAAACCAGAAATGCAGGACAGGCCATGGAGAAATGGGAGCCTTGCTACGCTGATGGGCGGGATGTAAATTGCCAACAGCCACTCTGGAGAAGGGTACAGTGAGTCCTGAAACATCTAAAAAACACAGCTTAGAGAGCATAGGGCACTTCCATGCATGGGGGTATAAATTGGGAAAATTAAAAATCAGCAAGACACAGGAACACCAAAGTTTAGGGCTTCTCTGTTGCCAAGGACCTCCACTTCATTCCACCTTAAATATCCCAGGAAAGATAAAAATGGATAAATAAGTGGTGGTCCTTATGTACAATGGAATATCACTCAGCCATGAAATCAATGTCCTAAGGCTAGTAGCAGCATGATGAGTGGATTTAGGTACAAGACGATTCTAAGTGAAATAAGTCACACAGAAAAGGACACTTCTCATAAGATATCACTTATACAGGGAAAGTAAAAACCGTTACACTTGAACTGAATTACAAAACAGAACAGAGTCACACATGCAGAAAACACACTATGGCTGCTTAACAGGAAAGGTGAGGTGGGGTGATACATAAAACAAGGGTTTCAAATGAGCTGAGATACCGTTCCATAAACCCAATATGTAATAGACAAGACCTACTCCTTGCTCAGAGAACTGGACTCAACACCCCCTATTCACCACACAAGGATATATATGACTAGTAATAATCTTAAAACCTATGTATTGAAATCTCTCTGTTAGTGTGTGAAGTGGGTGTAAAGCGGCATAAACACAGCAGTGAAAAGCAGCTAAACCCCATTCTAAAAATAAATTACTTTTAAAACCCCATGAAACAAAGACAGTGAAAGAGAGAGAAATTCTTACACAATTCGTTCAGGGGCTGTGATGGAACCTGGATTGACCATATCTAGACCCACAGCTGGATGAGACATAAGGGTGGACACTCTTGGGGCTGAGAGGTTTGGTGAGGTTGGGTGAGTAAACGCAGACCCTTTAAAGTAATACTGCGTGGTACCCATCCCATGGGTCCCAAATCTCCAGGTTCAAGGGCATCTTCCTACATCGAAAACATGCATAGAAACCCAGAATATGGTACACCGTGTGATGGGGAAAGGTTTCTAAAACGCACCTCATTTCTCATCTCCTTGTGCTCGGGTTCGCCATTACAGCCACTTTACTAGCAATCTCCCTACTTGGAGCATCAGCACCTTTAACCTCCTGTTCCGTACAGGTTGCAATTTGTCCTGAGGATGAACGGGAAGATGGGGAACCAATGAGAGACTAGCTGTTGGTGTTGGGACAGGCACAGGGCACTCTATTTTCCCATCAGGAAGAAGAATTAACCACAGGCTCAGCCTGCCCCCCGGAACGAGAACAGGGCCTGAAGCCATCCTGCGCTTTTACGGCCAGCTCCCAAAAAGCGAGTTGTAAAATGGAGTTTCAGGGCAGTGCAATTCACAAACCTGCAGAGTTATAAATGATAACTCTCGTCCACAAATATATTGAGGGAAGGCAAAAAAGAGGATTTGAAATCAAGGCAGAATTGCAGGAAACAAATTTCAGGAGGTAGATACGAATCGCCTTTAAAGCACATGAAAAGCGGCAAAACATTGATAATGATGCCCTTGGCCAAAAAGGGCGTATGCGTTTTTTCCTGAATATATTCAGGAAAAAACGCATACGCCCTTTTTGGCCAACCAAGCAACCTGGAAAGGCAAATCAGCGCTACAAAGAAGTCTCGCTTCCCATCGGTCAAATGGGCCATGCTGAAAAAAGGGTCAAAACCAGAAATGCAGGACAGGCCATCGAGAAATGGGAGCCTTGCTACACTGATGGGAGGGATGTAAATTGCCAACAGCCACTCTGGAGAAGTGTACGGTGTGTCCTGAAACGTCTAAAAAACACAGCTTAGAGAGCATAGGGCACTTCCACGCATGGGGGTATAAATTGGAAAAATTAAAAATCAGCAAGAAACAAGTACACCAAAGTTTAGGGCTGCTGTGTTGCCAAGGACCTCCACTTCATTCCACCTTAAATATCCCAGGAAAGAGAAAAATGGATAAAGAAGTTGTGGTCCTTATGTACAATGGAATATCACTCAGCCATGAAATCATTGTCATAAGGCTAGTAGCAGCATGATGAGTGGATTTAGGTATGACAATTCTAAGTGAAATAAGTCACACAGAAAAGGACACTTCTCATAAGATATCACTTATAGAGGGAATGTAAAAACCGTTACACTTGAACTGAATTAAAAAACAGGACAGAGTCACACATGCAGAAAACAAACTATGGCTGCTTAACGGGAAAGGTGAGGTGGGGTGATACATAAAACAAGGGTTTCAAATTAGCTCAGATACCGTTCCATAAACCCAATATGTAACAGACAACACCTACTCCTTGCTCAGAGAACGGATTCAACACGCCTTATTCACCACACAACAATATAACTGACTAGTAATAATCTTAAAACCTATGTTTTGATATCTCTCTGTTAGTGTGTCAAGTGGGTGTAAAGCGGCATAAACACAGCAGTGAAAAGCAGCTAAACCCCATTATAAAAATAAATTACTTTTAAAAACCCATGAAACAAAGACAGAGAAAGAGAGAGAAATTCTTACACAATTCGTTCAGGGGCTGTGATGCAACCTGGATTGACCATATCTAGAGCCACAGCTCGATGAGACATAAGGGTGGACACTCTTGGGCCTGAGAGGTTTGGTGAGGTTGAGTGAGCAAACGCAGACCCTTTAAAGTAATACTGCTTGGAACCCATCCCATGGGTCCCAAATCTCAAGGATCAAGGGCATCTTCCTACATTGAAAACATGCATGAGAAACCCAGAAGATGGTACACCATGTGATGGGGAAAGGTTTCTAAAACGCACCTCATTTCTCATCTCCTTGAGCTCCGGTTCGCCATTCCAGCCACATTACTAGCAATCTCCCTACTTGGAGTATCAGCACCTTTAACCTCCTGTTCCGTACAGGTTGCAATTTGTCTTGAGGATGAACGGGAAGACGGGGAACCAATGAGAGACTAGCTCTTGGTATTGGGACAGACACAGGTCACTCTATTTTCCCATCAGGAAGAAGAATTAACCACAGGCTCAGCCTGCTCCCCAGAACCAGAACAGGGCCTGAAGCCATCCAGCGCTTTTGTAGCCAGCTCCCAAAAAAGCAAGTTGTAAAATGGAGCTTCAGGGCACTGCAATTCACGAACCAGCAGAGTTATAAATGATAACTCTCCTCCACAAATATATTGAGGGAAGGCAAAAAAGAGGATTTGAAATCAAGGCAGAATTGCAGGAAACAGATTTCAGGAGGTAGATACGAATCGCCTTTAAAGCACATGAAAAGCGGCAAAACATTGATAATGATGCCCTTGGCCAAAAAGGGCGTATGCGTTTTTTCCTGAATATATTCAGGAAAAAACGCATACGCCCTTTTTGGCCAACCAAGCAACCTGGAAAGGCAAATCAGCGCTACAAAGAAGTCTCGCTTCCCATCGGTCAAATGGGCCATGCTGAAAAAAGTGTCAAAACCAGAAATGCAGGACAGGCCATGGAGAAATGGGAGCCTTGCTACGCTGATGGGCGGGATGTAAATTGCCAACAGCCACTCTGGAGAAGGGTACAGTGAGTCCTGAAACATCTAAAAAACACAGCTTAGAGAGCATAGGGCACTTCCATGCATGGGGGTATAAATTGGGAAAATTAAAAATCAGCAAGACACAGGAACACCAAAGTTTAGGGCTTCTCTGTTGCCAAGGACCTCCACTTCATTCCACCTTAAATATCCCAGGAAAGATAAAAATGGATAAATAAGTGGTGGTCCTTATGTACAATGGAATATCACTCAGCCATGAAATCAATGTCCTAAGGCTAGTAGCAGCATGATGAGTGGATTTAGGTACAAGACGATTCTAAGTGAAATAAGTCACACAGAAAAGGACACTTCTCATAAGATATCACTTATACAGGGAAAGTAAAAACCGTTACACTTGAACTGAATTACAAAACAGAACAGAGTCACACATGCAGAAAACACACTATGGCTGCTTAACAGGAAAGGTGAGGTGGGGTGATACATAAAACAAGGGTTTCAAATGAGCTGAGATACCGTTCCATAAACCCAATATGTAATAGACAAGACCTACTCCTTGCTCAGAGAACTGGACTCAACACCCCCTATTCACCACACAAGGATATATATGACTAGTAATAATCTTAAAACCTATGTATTGAAATCTCTCTGTTAGTGTGTGAAGTGGGTGTAAAGCGGCATAAACACAGCAGTGAAAAGCAGCTAAACCCCATTCTAAAAATAAATTACTTTTAAAACCCCATGAAACAAAGACAGTGAAAGAGAGAGAAATTCTTACACAATTCGTTCAGGGGCTGTGATGGAACCTGGATTGACCATATCTAGACCCACAGCTGGATGAGACATAAGGGTGGACACTCTTGGGGCTGAGAGGTTTGGTGAGGTTGGGTGAGTAAACGCAGACCCTTTAAAGTAATACTGCGTGGTACCCATCCCATGGGTCCCAAATCTCCAGGTTCAAGGGCATCTTCCTACATCGAAAACATGCATAGAAACCCAGAATATGGTACACCGTGTGATGGGGAAAGGTTTCTAAAACGCACCTCATTTCTCATCTCCTTGTGCTCGGGTTCGCCATTACAGCCACTTTACTAGCAATCTCCCTACTTGGAGCATCAGCACCTTTAACCTCCTGTTCCGTACAGGTTGCAATTTGTCCTGAGGATGAACGGGAAGATGGGGAACCAATGAGAGACTAGCTGTTGGTGTTGGGACAGGCACAGGGCACTCTATTTTCCCATCAGGAAGAAGAATTAACCACAGGCTCAGCCTGCCCCCCGGAACGAGAACAGGGCCTGAAGCCATCCTGCGCTTTTACGGCCAGCTCCCAAAAAGCGAGTTGTAAAATGGAGCTTCAGGGCACTGCAATTCACAAACCTGCAGAGTTATAAATGATAACTCTCGTCCACAAATATATTGAGGGAAGGCAAAAAAGAGGATTTGAAATCAAGGCAGAATTGCAGGAAACAGATGTCAGGAGGTAGATACGAATCGCCTTTAAAGCACATGAAAAGCGGCAAAACATTGATAATGATGCCCTTGGCCAAAAAGGGCGTATGCGTTTTTTCCTGAATATATTCAGGAAAAAACGCATACGCCCTTTTTGGCCAACCAAGCAACCTGGAAAGGCAAATCAGCGCTACAAAGAAGTCTCGCTTCCCATCGGTCAAATGGGCCATGCTGAAAAAAGGGTCAAAACCAGAAATGCAGGACAGGCCATGGAGAAATGGGAGCCTTGCTACACTGATGGGAGGGATGTAAATTGCCAACAGCCACTCTGGAGAAGTGTACGGTGTGTCCTGAAACGTCTAAAAAACACAGCTTAGAGAGCATAGGGCACTTCCACGCATGGGGGTATAAATTGGAAAAATTAAAAATCAGCAAGAAACAAGTACACCAAAGTTTAGGGCTGCTGTGTTGCCAAGGACCTCCACTTCATTCCACCTTAAATATCCCAGGAAAGAGAAAAATGGATAAAGAAGTTGTGGTCCTTATGTACAATGGAATATCACTCAGCCATGAAATCATTGTCATAAGGCTAGTAGCAGCATGATGAGTGGATTTAGGTATGACAATTCTAAGTGAAATAAGTCACACAGAAAAGGACACTTCTCATAAGATATCACTTATAGAGGGAATGTAAAAACCGTTACACTTGAACTGAATTAAAAAACAGGACAGAGTCACACATGCAGAAAACAAACTATGGCTGCTTAACGGGAAAGGTGAGGTGGGGTGATACATAAAACAAGGGTTTCAAATTAGCTCAGATACCGTTCCATAAACCCAATATGTAACAGACAACACCTACTCCTTGCTCAGAGAACGGATTCAACACGCCTTATTCACCACACAACAATATAACTGACTAGTAATAATCTTAAAACCTATGTTTTGATATCTCTCTGTTAGTGTGTCAAGTGGGTGTAAAGCGGCATAAACACAGCAGTGAAAAGCAGCTAAACCCCATTATAAAAATAAATTACTTTTAAAAACCCATGAAACAAAGACAGAGAAAGAGAGAGAAATTCTTACACAATTCGTTCAGGGGCTGTGATGCAACCTGGATTGACCATATCTAGACCCACAGCTGGATGAGACATAAGGGTGGACACTCTTGGGGCTGAGAGGTTTGGTGAGGTTGGGTGAGTAAACGCAGACCCTTTAAAGTAATACTGCGTGGTACCCATCCCATGGGTCCCAAATCTCCAGGTTCAAGGGCATCTTCCTACATCGAAAACATGCATAGAAACCCAGAATATGGTACACCGTGTGATGGGGAAAGGTTTCTAAAACGCACCTCATTTCTCATCTCCTTGTGCTCGGGTTCGCCATTGCAGCCACTTTACTAGCAATCTCCCTACTTGGAGCATCAGCACCTTTAACCTCCTGTTCCGTACAGGTTGCAATTTGTCCTGAGGATGAACGGGAAGATGGGGAACCAATGAGAGACTAGCTGTTGGTGTTGGGACAGGCACAGGGCACTCTATTTTCCCATCAGGAAGAAGAATTAACCACAGGCTCAGCCTGCCCCCCGGAACGAGAACAGGGCCTGAAGCCATCCTGCGCTTTTACGGCCAGCTCCCAAAAAGCGAGTTGTAAAATGGAGCTTCAGGGCACTGCAATTCACAAACCTGCAGAGTTATAAATGATAACTCTCGTCCACAAATATATTGAGGGAAGGCAAAAAAGAGGATTTGAAATCAAGGCAGAATTGCAGGAAACAGATTTTAGGAGGTAGATACGAATCGCCTTTAAAGCACATGAAAAGCGGCAAAACATTGATAATGATGCCCTTGGCCAAAAAGGGCGTATGCGTTTTTTCCTGAATATATTCAGGAAAAAACGCATACGCCCTTTTTGGCCAACCAAGCAACCTGGAAAGGCAAATCAGCGCTACAAAGAAGTCTCGCTTCCCATCGGTCAAATGGGCCATGCTGAAAAAAGGGTCAAAACCAGAAATGCAGGACAGGCCATGGAGAAATGGGAGCCTTGCTACACTGATGGGAGGGATGTAAACTGCCAACAGCCACTCTGGAGAAGTGTACGGTGTGTCCTGAAACGTCTAAAAAACACAGCTTAGAGAGCATAGGGCACTTCCACGCATGGGGGTATAAATTGGAAAAATTAAAAATCAGCAAGAAACAAGTACACCAAAGTTTAGGGCTGCTGTGTTGCCAAGGACCTCCACTTCATTCCACCTTAAATATCCCAGGAAAGAGAAAAATGGATAAAGAAGTAGTGGTCCTTATGTACAATGGAATATCACTCAGCCATGAAATCATTGTCATAAGGCTAGTAGCAGCATGATGAGTGGATTTAGGTATGACAATTCTAAGTGAAATAAGTCACACAGAAAAGGACACTTCTCATAAGATATCACTTATAGAGGGAATGTAAAAACCGTTACACTTGAACTGAATTAAAAAACAGGACAGAGTCACACATGCAGAAAACAAACTATGGCTGCTTAACGGGAAAGGTGAGGTGGGGTGATACATAAAACAAGGGTTTCAAATTAGCTCAGATACCGTTCCATAAACCCAATATGTAACAGACAACACCTACTCCTTGCTCAGAGAACGGATTCAACACGCCTTATTCACCACACAACAATATAACTGACTAGTAATAATCTTAAAACCTATGTTTTGATATCTCTCTGTTAGTGTGTCAAGTGGGTGTAAAGCGGCATAAACACAGCAGTGAAAAGCAGCTAAACCCCATTATAAAAATAAATTACTTTTAAAAACCCATGAAACAAAGACAGAGAAAGAGAGAGAAATTCTTACACAATTCGTTCAGGGGCTGTGATGCAACCTGGATTGACCATATCTAGAGCCACAGCTCGATGAGACATAAGGGTGGACACTCTTGGGCCTGAGAGGTTTGGTGAGGTTGAGTGAGCAAACGCAGACCCTTTAAAGTAATACTGCTTGGAACCCATCCCATGGGTCCCAAATCTCAAGGATCAAGGGCATCTTCCTACATTGAAAACATGCATGAGAAACCCAGAAGATGGTACACCATGTGATGGGGAAAGGTTTCTAAAACGCACCTCATTTCTCATCTCCTTGAGCTCCGGTTCGCCATTCCAGCCACATTACTAGCAATCTCCCTACTTGGAGTATCAGCACCTTTAACCTCCTGTTCCGTACAGGTTGCAATTTGTCTTGAGGATGAACGGGAAGACGGGGAACCAATGAGAGACTAGCTCTTGGTATTGGGACAGACACAGGTCACTCTATTTTCCCATCAGGAAGAAGAATTAACCACAGGCTCAGCCTGCTCCCCAGAACCAGAACAGGGCCTGAAGCCATCCAGCGCTTTTGTAGCCAGCTCCCAAAAAAGCAAGTTGTAAAATGGAGCTTCAGGGCACTGCAATTCACGAACCAGCAGAGTTATAAATGATAACTCTCCTCCACAAATATATTGAGGGAAGGCAAAAAAGAGGATTTGAAATCAAGGCAGAATTGCAGGAAACAGATTTCAGGAGGTAGATACGAATCGCCTTTAAAGCACATGAAAAGCGGCAAAACATTGATAATGATGCCCTTGGCCAAAAAGGGCGTATGCGTTTTTTCCTGAATATATTCAGGAAAAAACGCATACGCCCTTTTTGGCCAACCAAGCAACCTGGAAAGGCAAATCAGCACTACAAAGAAGTCTCGCTTCCCATCGGTCAAATGGGCCATGCTGAAAAAAGTGTCAAAACCAGAAATGCAGGACAGGCCATGGAGAAATGGGAGCCTTGCTACGCTGATGGGCGGGATGTAAATTGCCAACAGCCACTCTGGAGAAGGGTACGGTGAGTCCTGAAACATCTAAAAAACACAGCTTAGAGAGCATAGGGCACTTCCATGCATGGGGGTATAAATTGGGAAAATTAAAAATCAGCAAGACACAGGAACACCAAAGTTTAGGGCTTCTCTGTTGCCAAGGACCTCCACTTCATTCCACCTTAAATATCCCAGGAAAGATAAAAATGGATAAATAAGTGGTGGTCCTTATGTACAATGGAATATCACTCAGCCATGAAATCAATGTCCTAAGGCTAGTAGCAGCATGATGAGTGGAATTAGGTACAAGACGATTCTAAGTGAAATAAGTCACACAGAAAAGGACACTTCTAATAAGATATCACTTATACAGGGAAAGTAAAAACCGTTACACTTGAACTGAATTACAAAACAGAACAGAGTCACACATGCAGAAAACACACTATGGCTGCTTAACAGGAAAGGTGAGGTGGGGTGATACATAAAACAAGGGTTTCAAATGAGCTGAGATACCGTTCCATAAACCCAATATGTAATAGACAAGACCTACTCCTTGCTCAGAGAACTGGACTCAACACCCCCTATTCACCACACAAGGATATATCTGACTAGTAATAATCTTAAAACCTATGTATTGAAATCTCTCTGTTAGTGTGTGAAGTGGGTGTAAAGCGGCATAAACACAGCAGTGAAAAGCAGCTAAACCCCATTCTAAAAATAAATTACTTTTAAAACCCCATGAAACAAAGACAGTGAAAGAGAGAGAAATTCTTACACAATTCGTTCAGGGGCTGTGATGGAACCTGGATTGACCATATCTAGACCCACAGCTGGATGAGACATAAGGGTGGACACTCTTGGGGCTGAGAGGTTTGGTGAGGTTGGGTGAGTAAACGCAGACCCTTTAAAGTAATACTGCGTGGTACCCATCCCATGGGTCCCAAATCTCCAGGTTCAAGGGCATCTTCCTACATCGAAAACATGCATAGAAACCCAGAATATGGTACACCGTGTGATGGGGAAAAGTTTCTAAAACGCACCTCATTTCTCATCTCCTTGTGCTCGGGTTCGCCATTACAGCCACTTTACTAGCAATCTCCCTACTTGGAGCATCAGCACCTTTAACCTCCTGTTCCGTACAGGTTGCAATTTGTCCTGAGGATGAACGGGAAGATGGGGAACCAATGAGAGACTAGCTGTTGGTGTTGGGACAGGCACAGGGCACTCTATTTTCCCATCAGGAAGAAGAATTAACCACAGGCTCAGCCTGCCCCCCGGAACGAGAACAGGGCCTGAAGCCATCCTGCGCTTTTACGGCCAGCTCCCAAAAAGCGAGTTGTAAAATGGAGCTTCAGGGCACTGCAATTCACAAACCTGCAGAGTTATAAATGATAACTCTCGTCCACAAATATATTGAGGGAAGGCAAAAAAGAGGATTTGAAATCAAGGCAGAATTGCAGGAAACAGATTTCAGGAGGTAGATACGAATCGCCTTTAAAGCACATGAAAAGCGGCAAAACATTGATAATGATGCCCTTGGCCAAAAAGGGCGTATGCGTTTTTTCCTGAATATATTCAGGAAAAAACGCATACGCCCTTTTTGGCCAACCAAGCAACCTGGAAAGGCAAATCAGCGCTACAAAGAAGTCTCGCTTCCCATCGGTCAAATGGGCCATGCTGAAAAAAGGGTCAAAACCAGAAATGCAGGACAGGCCATGGAGAAATGGGAGCCTTGCTACACTGATGGGAGGGATGTAAATTGCCAACAGCCACTCTGGAGAAGTGTACGGTGTGTCCTGAAACGTCTAAAAAACACAGCTTAGAGAGCATAGGGCACTTCCACGCATGGGGGTATAAATTGGAAAAATTAAAAATCAGCAAGAAACAAGTACACCAAAGTTTAGGGCTGCTGTGTTGCCAAGGACCTCCACTTCATTCCACCTTAAATATCCCAGGAAAGAGAAAAATGGATAAAGAAGTTGTGGTCCTTATGTACAATGGAATATCACTCAGCCATGAAATCATTGTCATAAGGCTAGTAGCAGCATGATGAGTGGATTTAGGTATGACAATTCTAAGTGAAATAAGTCACACAGAAAAGGACACTTCTCATAAGATATCACTTATAGAGGGAATGTAAAAACCGTTACACTTGAACTGAATTAAAAAACAGGACAGAGTCACACATGCAGAAAACAAACTATGGCTGCTTAACGGGAAAGGTGAGGTGGGGTGATACATAAAACAAGGGTTTCAAATTAGCTCAGATACCGTTCCATAAACCCAATATGTAACAGACAACACCTACTCCTTGCTCAGAGAACGGATTCAACACGCCTTATTCACCACACAACAATATAACTGACTAGTAATAATCTTAAAACCTATGTTTTGATATCTCTCTGTTAGTGTGTCAAGTGGGTGTAAAGCGGCATAAACACAGCAGTGAAAAGCAGCTAAACCCCATTATAAAAATAAATTACTTTTAAAAACCCATGAAACAAAGACAGAGAAAGAGAGAGAAATTCTTACACAATTCGTTCAGGGGCTGTGATGCAACCTGGATTGACCATATCTAGAGCCACAGCTCGATGAGACATAAGGGTGGACACTCTTGGGCCTGAGAGGTTTGGTGAGGTTGAGTGAGCAAACGCAGACCCTTTAAAGTAATACTGCTTGGAACCCATCCCATGGGTCCCAAATCTCAAGGATCAAGGGCATCTTCCTACATTGAAAACATGCATGAGAAACCCAGAAGATGGTACACCATGTGATGGGGAAAGGTTTCTAAAACGCACCTCATTTCTCATCTCCTTGAGCTCCGGTTCGCCATTCCAGCCACATTACTAGCAATCTCCCTACTTGGAGTATCAGCACCTTTAACCTCCTGTTCCGTACAGGTTGCAATTTGTCTTGAGGATGAACGGGAAGACGGGGAACCAATGAGAGACTAGCTCTTGGTATTGGGACAGACACAGGTCACTCTATTTTCCCATCAGGAAGAAGAATTAACCACAGGCTCAGCCTGCTCCCCAGAACCAGAACAGGGCCTGAAGCCATCCAGCGCTTTTGTAGCCAGCTCCCAAAAAAGCAAGTTGTAAAATGGAGCTTCAGGGCACTGCAATTCACGAACCAGCAGAGTTATAAATGATAACTCTCCTCCACAAATATATTGAGGGAAGGCAAAAAAGAGGATTTGAAATCAAGGCAGAATTGCAGGAAACAGATTTCAGGAGGTAGATACGAATCGCCTTTAAAGCACATGAAAAGCGGCAAAACATTGATAATGATGCCCTTGGCCAAAAAGGGCGTATGCGTTTTTTCCTGAATATATTCAGGAAAAAACGCATACGCCCTTTTTGGCCAACCAAGCAACCTGGAAAGGCAAATCAGCGCTACAAAGAAGTCTCGCTTCCCATCGGTCAAATGGGCCATGCTGAAAAAAGTGTCAAAACCAGAAATGCAGGACAGGCCATGGAGAAATGGGAGCCTTGCTACGCTGATGGGCGGGATGTAAATTGCCAACAGCCACTCTGGAGAAGGGTACAGTGAGTCCTGAAACATCTAAAAAACACAGCTTAGAGAGCATAGGGCACTTCCATGCATGGGGGTATAAATTGGGAAAATTAAAAATCAGCAAGACACAGGAACACCAAAGTTTAGGGCTTCTCTGTTGCCAAGGACCTCCACTTCATTCCACCTTAAATATCCCAGGAAAGATAAAAATGGATAAATAAGTGGTGGTCCTTATGTACAATGGAATATCACTCAGCCATGAAATCAATGTCCTAAGGCTAGTAGCAGCATGATGAGTGGATTTAGGTACAAGACGATTCTAAGTGAAATAAGTCACACAGAAAAGGACACTTCTCATAAGATATCACTTATACAGGGAAAGTAAAAACCGTTACACTTGAACTGAATTACAAAACAGAACAGAGTCACACATGCAGAAAACACACTATGGCTGCTTAACAGGAAAGGTGAGGTGGGGTGATACATAAAACAAGGGTTTCAAATGAGCTGAGATACCGTTCCATAAACCCAATATGTAATAGACAAGACCTACTCCTTGCTCAGAGAACTGGACTCAACACCCCCTATTCACCACACAAGGATATATCTGACTAGTAATAATCTTAAAACCTATGTATTGAAATCTCTCTGTTAGTGTGTGAAGTGGGTGTAAAGCGGCATAAACACAGCAGTGAAAAGCAGCTAAAGCCCATTCTAAAAATAAATTACTTTTAAAACCCCATGAAACAAAGACAGTGAAAGAGAGAGAAATTCTTACACAATTCGTTCAGGGGCTGTGATGGAACCTGGATTGACCATATCTAGACCCACAGCTGGATGAGACATAAGGGTGGACACTCTTGGGGCTGAGAGGTTTGGTGAGGTTGGGTGAGTAAACGCAGACCCTTTAAAGTAATACTGCGTGGTACCCATCCCATGGGTCCCAAATCTCCAGGTTCAAGGGCATCTTCCTACATCGAAAACATGCATAGAAACCCAGAATATGGTACACCGTGTGATGGGGAAAGGTTTCTAAAACGCACCTCATTTCTCATCTCCTTGTGCTCGGGTTCGCCATTACAGCCACTTTACTAGCAATCTCCCTACTTGGAGCATCAGCACCTTTAACCTCCTGTTCCGTACAGGTTGCAATTTGTCCTGAGGATGAACGGGAAGATGGGGAACCAATGAGAGACTAGCTGTTGGTGTTGGGACAGGCACAGGGCACTCTATTTTCCCATCAGGAAGAAGAATTAACCACAGGCTCAGCCTGCCCCCCGGAACGAGAACAGGGCCTGAAGCCATCCTGCGCTTTTACGGCCAGCTCCCAAAAAGCGAGTTGTAAAATGGAGCTTCAGGGCACTGCAATTCACAAACCTGCAGAGTTATAAATGATAACTCTCGTCCACAAATATATTGAGGGAAGGCAAAAAAGAGGATTTGAAATCAAGGCAGAATTGCAGGAAACAGATGTCAGGAGGTAGATACGAATCGCCTTTAAAGCACATGAAAAGCGGCAAAACATTGATAATGATGCCCTTGGCCAAAAAGGGCGTATGCGTTTTTTCCTGAATATATTCAGGAAAAAACGCATACGCCCTTTTTGGCCAACCAAGCAACCTGGAAAGGCAAATCAGCGCTACAAAGAAGTCTCGCTTCCCATCGGTCAAATGGGCCATGCTGAAAAAAGGGTCAAAACCAGAAATGCAGGACAGGCCATGGAGAAATGGGAGCCTTGCTACACTGATGGGAGGGATGTAAATTGCCAACAGCCACTCTGGAGAAGTGTACGGTGTGTCCTGAAACGTCTAAAAAACACAGCTTAGAGAGCATAGGGCACTTCCACGCATGGGGGTATAAATTGGAAAAATTAAAAATCAGCAAGAAACAAGTACACCAAAGTTTAGGGCTGCTGTGTTGCCAAGGACCTCCACTTCATTCCACCTTAAATATCCCAGGAAAGAGAAAAATGGATAAAGAAGTTGTGGTCCTTATGTACAATGGAATATCACTCAGCCATGAAATCATTGTCATAAGGCTAGTAGCAGCATGATGAGTGGATTTAGGTATGACAATTCTAAGTGAAATAAGTCACACAGAAAAGGACACTTCTCATAAGATATCACTTATAGAGGGAATGTAAAAACCGTTACACTTGAACTGAATTAAAAAACAGGACAGAGTCACACATGCAGAAAACAAACTATGGCTGCTTAACGGGAAAGGTGAGGTGGGGTGATAGATAAAACAAGGGTTTCAAATTAGCTCAGATACCGTTCCATAAACCCAATATGTAACAGACAACACCTACTCCTTGCTCAGAGAACGGATTCAACACGCCTTATTCACCACACAACAATATAACTGACTAGTAATAATCTTAAAACCTATGTTTTGATATCTCTCTGTTAGTGTGTCAAGTGGGTGTAAAGCGGCATAAACACAGCAGTGAAAAGCAGCTAAACCCCATTATAAAAATAAATTACTTTTAAAAACCCATGAAACAAAGACAGAGAAAGAGAGAGAAATTCTTACACAATTCGTTCAGGGGCTGTGATGCAACCTGGATTGACCATATCTAGACCCACAGCTGGATGAGACATAAGGGTGGACACTCTTGGGGCTGAGAGGTTTGGTGAGGTTGGGTGAGTAAACGCAGACCCTTTAAAGTAATACTGCGTGGTACCCATCCCATGGGTCCCAAATCTCCAGGTTCAAGGGCATCTTCCTACATCGAAAACATGCATAGAAACCCAGAATATGGTACACCGTGTGATGGGGAAAGGTTTCTAAAACGCACCTCATTTCTCATCTCCTTGTGCTCGGGTTCGCCATTGCAGCCACTTTACTAGCAATCTCCCTACTTGGAGCATCAGCACCTTTAACCTCCTGTTCCGTACAGGTTGCAATTTGTCCTGAGGATGAACGGGAAGATGGGGAACCAATGAGAGACTAGCTGTTGGTGTTGGGACAGGCACAGGGCACTCTATTTTCCCATCAGGAAGAAGAATTAACCACAGGCTCAGCCTGCCCCCCGGAACGAGAACAGGGCCTGAAGCCTTCCTGCGCTTTTACGGCCAGCTCCCAAAAAGCGAGTTGTAAAATGGAGCTTCAGGGCACT
>NW_028124830.1:0-99775 GCF_965194825.1 Balaenoptera physalus | reverse complement strand
ACTCTGCAGGTTTGTGAATTGCAGTGCCCTGAAGCTCCATTTTACAAGTCGCTTTTTGGGAGCTGGCCGCAAAAGCGCAGGATGGCTTCAGGCCCTGTTCTGGTTCCGGGGGGCAGGCTGAGCCTGTGGTTAATTCTTCTTCCTGATGGGAAAATAGAGTGACCTGTGCCTGTCCCAACACCAAGAGCTAGTCTCTCATTGGTTCCCCGTCTTCCCGTTCATCCTCAGGACAAATTGCAACCTGTACGGAACAGGAGGTTAAAGGTGCTGATGCTCCAAGTAGGGAGATTGCTAGTAAAGTGGCTGGAATGGCGAACCCGAGCACAAGGAGATGAGAAATGAGGTGCGTTTTAGAAACCTTTCCCCATCACACGGTGTACCATCTTCTGGGTTTCTCATGCATGTTTTCGATGTAGGAAGATGCCCTTGAACCTGGAGATTTGGGACCCATGCGATGGGTAGCACGCAGTATTACTTTAAAGGGTCTGCGTTTGCTCACCCAACCTCACCAAACCTCTCAGCCCCAAGAGTGTCCACCCTTATGTCTCATCCAGCTGTGGGTCTAGATATGGTCAATCCAGGTTGCATCACAGCCCCTGAACGAATTGTGTAAGAATTTCTCTCTCTTTCCCTGTCTTTGTTTCATGGGTTTTTAAAAGTAATTTATTTTTATAATGGGGTTTAGCTGCTTTTCACGGCTGTGTTTATGCCGCTTTACACCCACTTGACACACTAACAGAGAGATATCAATACATAGGTTTTAAGATTATTACTAGTCAGATATATTCTTGTGCGGTGAATCGGGCGTGTTGAGTCCAGTTCTCTGAGCAAGGAGTAGGTCTTGTCTATTACATATTGGGTTTATGGAACGGTATCTGAGCTAATTTGAAACTCTTGTTTTATGTATCACGCCACCTCACATTTCCCGTTAAGCAGCCATAGTGTGTTTTCTGCATGTGTGACTCTGTTCTGTTTTGTAAATCAGTTCAAGTGTAACGGTTTTTACATTCCCTCTATAAGTGACACCTTATGAGAAGTGTCCTTTTCTGTGTGACTTATTTCACTTAGAATCGTCTTACCTAAATCCACTCATCATGCTGCTACTAGCCTTATGACATTGATTTCATGGCTGAGTGATATTCCATTGTACATAAGGACCACAACTTTTTGATCCATTTTTCGCTTTCCTGGGATATTTAAGGTGGAATGAAGTGGAGGTCCTTGTCAGCAGAGCAGCCCTAAACTTTGGGGTGCTTGTGTCTTGCTGATTTTCAATTTTCCCACTTTATCCCCCCAGGCGTGGAAGTGCCCTATGCTCTCTAAGCTGTGTTTTTTAGATGTTTCAGGACACACCGTACACTTCTCCAGAGTGGCTGTTGGCAATTTACATCCCGCCCATCAGTGTAGCAAGGCTCCCATTTCTCCATGGCCTGTCCTGCATTTCTGGTTTTGACACTTTTTTCAGCATGGCCCTTTTGACCGATGGGAAGCGAGACTTCTTTGTAACGCTGATTTGCCTTTCCAGGTTGCTTGGTTGGCCAAAAAGGGCGTATGCGTTTTTTCCTGAATATATTCAGGAAAAAACGCCTACGCCCTTTTTGGCCAAGGGCATCATTGTCAACGTTTTGCCGCTTTTCATGTGCTTTAAAGGCGATTCGAATCTACCTCCTGAAATCTGTTTCCTGCAATTCTGCCTTGATTTCAAATCCTCTTCTTTGCCTTCCCTCAATATATTTGTGGACGAGAGTTATCATTTATAACTCTGCAGGTTTGTGAATTGCAGTGCCCTGAAGCTCCATTTTACAAGTCGCTTTTTTTTGGGAGCTGGCCGCAAAAGCGCAGGATGGCTTCAGGCCCTGTTCTGGTTCCGGGGGGCAGGCTGAGCCTGTGGTTAATTCTTCTTCCTGATGGGAAAATAGAGTGACCTGTGCCTGTCCCAACACCAAGAGCTAGTCTCTCATTGGTTCCCCGTCTTCCCGTTCATCCTCAGGACAAATTGCAACCTGTACGGAACAGGAGGTTAAAGGTGCTGATGCTCCAAGTAGGGAGATTGCTAATAAAGTGGCTGGAATGGCGAACCCGAGCGCAAGGAGATGAGAAATGAGGTGCGTTTTAGAAACCTTTCCCCATCACACGGTGTACCATCTTCTGGGTTTCTCATGCATGTTTTCGATGTAGGAAGATGCCCTTGAACCTGGAGATTTGGGACCCATGCGATGGGTAGCATGCAGTATTACTTTAAAGGGTCTGCGTTTGCTCACCCAACCTCACCAAACCTCTCAGCCCCAAGAGTGTCCACCCTTATGTCTCATCCAGCAGTGGGTCTAGATATGGTCAATCCAGGTTGCATCACAGCCCCTGAACGAATTGTGTAAGAATTTCTCTCTCTTTCCCTGTCTTTGTTTCATGGGTTTTTAAAAGTAATTTATTTTTATAATGGGGTTTAGCTGCTTTTCACGGCTGTGTTTATGCCGCTTTACACCCACTTGACACACTAACAGAGAGATATCAATACATAGGTTTTAAGATTATTACTAGTCAGATATATTCTTGTGCGGTGAATCGGGCGTGTTGAGTCCAGTTCTCTGAGCAAGGAGTAGGTCTTGTCTATTACATATTGGGTTTATGGAACGGTATCTGAGCTAATTTGAAACTCTTGTTTTATGTATCACGCCACCTCCCATTTCCTGTTAAGCAGCCATAGTGTGTTTTCTGCATGTGTGACTCTGTTCTGTTTTGTAATTCAGTTCAAGTGTAACGGTTTTTACATTCCCTCTATAAGTGACACCTTATGAGAAGTGTCCTTTTCTGTGTGACTTATTTCACTTAGAATCGTCTTACCTAAATCCACTCATCATGCTGCTACTAGCCTTATGACATTGATTTCATGGCTGAGTGATATTCCATTGTACATAAGGACCACAACTTTTTGATCCATTTTTCGCTTTCCTGGGATATTTAAGGTGGAATGAAGTGGAGGTCCTTGTCAGCAGAGCAGCCCTAAACTTTGGGGTGCTTGTGTCTTGCTGATTTTCAATTTTCCCACTTTATCCCCCCATGCGTGGAAGTGCCCTATGCTCTCTAAGCTGTGTTTTTTAGATGTTTCAGGACACACCGTACACTTCTCCAGAGTGGCTGTTGGCAATTTACATCCCGCCCATCAGTGTAGCAAGGCTCCCATTTCTCCATGGCCTGTCCTGCATTTCTGGTTTTGACACTTTTTTCAGCATGGCCCTTTTGACCGATGGGAAGCGAGACTTCTTTGTAGCGCTGATTTGCCTTTCCAGGTTGCTTGGTTGGCCAAAAAGGGCGTATGCGTTTTTTCCTGAATATATTCAGGAAAAAACGCCTACGCCCTTTTTGGCCAAGGGCATCATTGTCAACGTTTTGCCGCTTTTCATGTGCTTTAAAGGCGATTCGAATCTACCTCCTGAAATCTGTTTCCTGCAATTCTGCCTTGATTTCAAATCCTCTTCTTTGCCTTCCCTCAATATATTTGTGGACGAGAGTTATCATTTATAACTCTGCAGGTTTGTGAATTGCAGTGCCCTGAAGCTCCATTTTACAAGTCGCTTTTTTTGGGAGCTGGCCGCAAAAGCGCAGGATGGCTTCAGGCCCTGTTCTGGTTCCGGGGGGCAGGCTGAGCCTGTGGTTAATTCTTCTTCCTGATGGGAAAATAGAGTGACCTGTGCCTGTCCCAACACCAAGAGCTAGTCTCTCATTGGTTCCCCGTCTTCCCGTTCATCCTCAGGACAAATTGCAACCTGTACGGAACAGGAGGTTAAAGGTGCTGATGCTCCAAGTAGGGAGATTGCTAGTAAAGTGGCTGGAATGGCGAACCCGAGCACAAGGAGATGAGAAATGAGGTGCGTTTTAGAAACCTTTCCCCATCACACGGTGTACCATCTTCTGGGTTTCTCATGCATGTTTTCGATGTAGGAAGATGCCCTTGAACCTGGAGATTTGGGACCCATGCGATGGGTAGCATGCAGTATTACTTTAAAGGGTCTGCGTTTGCTCACCCAACCTCACCAAACCTCTCAGCCCCAAGAGTGTCCACCCTTATGTCTCATCCAGCAGTGGGTCTAGATATGGTCAATCCAGGTTGCATCACAGCCCCTGAACGAATTGTGTAAGAATTTCTCTCTCTTTCCCTGTCTTTGTTTCATGGGTTTTTAAAAGTAATTTATTTTTATAATGGGGTTTAGCTGCTTTTCACGGCTGTGTTTATGCCGCTTTACACCCACTTGACACACTAACAGAGAGATATCAATACATAGGTTTTAAGATTATTACTAGTCAGATATATTCTTGTGCGGTGAATCGGGCGTGTTGAGTCCAGTTCTCTGAGCAAGGAGTAGGTCTTGTCTATTACATATTGGGTTTATGGAACGGTATCTGAGCTAATTTGAAACTCTTGTTTTATGTATCACGCCACCTCCCATTTCCTGTTAAGCAGCCATAGTGTGTTTTCTGCATGTGTGACTCTGTTCTGTTTTGTAATTCAGTTCAAGTGTAACGGTTTTTACATTCCCTCTATAAGTGACACCTTATGAGAAGTGTCCTTTTCTGTGTGACTTATTTCACTTAGAATCGTCTTACCTAAATCCACTCATCATGCTGCTACTAGCCTTATGACATTGATTTCATGGCTGAGTGATATTCCATTGTACATAAGGACCACAACTTTTTGATCCATTTTTCGCTTTCCTGGGATATTTAAGGTGGAATGAAGTGGAGGTCCTTGTCAGCAGAGCAGCCCTAAACTTTGGGGTGCTTGTGTCTTGCTGATTTTCAATTTTCCCACTTTATCCGCCCATGCGTGGAAGTGCCCTATGCTCTCTAAGCTGTGTTTTTTAGATGTTTCAGGACACACCGTACACTTCTCCAGAGTGGCTGTTGGCAATTTACATCCCGCCCATCAGTGTAGCAAGGCTCCCATTTCTCCATGGCCTGTCCTGCATTTCTGGTTTTGACACTTTTTTCAGCATGGCCCTTTTGACCGATGGGAAGCGAGACTTCTTTGTAGCGCTGATTTGCCTTTCCAGGTTGCTTGGTTGGCCAAAAAGGGCGTATGCGTTTTTTCCTGAATATATTCAGGAAAAAACGCCTACGCCCTTTTTGGCCAAGGGCATCATTGTCAACGTTTTGCCGCTTTTCATGTGCTTTAAAGGCGATTCGAATCTACCTCCTGAAATCTGTTTCCTGCAATTCTGCCTTGATTTCAAATCCTCTTCTTTGCCTTCCCTCAATATATTTGTGGACGAGAGTTATCATTTATAACTCTGCAGGTTTGTGAATTGCAGTGCCCTGAAGCTCCATTTTACAAGTCGCTTTTTTTGGGAGCTGGCCGCAAAAGCGCAGGATGGCTTCAGGCCCTGTTCTGGTTCCGGGGGGCAGGCTGAGCCTGTGGTTAATTCTTCTTCCTGATGGGAAAATAGAGTGACCTGTGCCTGTCCCAACACCAAGAGCTAGTCTCTCATTGGTTCCCCGTCTTCCCGTTCATCCTCAGGACAAATTGCAACCTGTACGGAACAGGAGGTTAAAGGTGCTGATGCTCCAAGTAGGGAGATTGCTAGTAAAGTGGCTGGAATGGCGAACCCGAGCACAAGGAGATGAGAAATGAGGTGCGTTTTAGAAACCTTTCCCCATCACACGGTGTACCATCTTCTGGGTTTCTCATGCATGTTTTCGATGTAGGAAGATGCCCTTGAACCTGGAGATTTGGGACCCATGCGATGGTTAGCACCCAGTATTACTTTAAAGGGTCTGCGTTTGCTCACCCAACCTCACCAAACCTCTCAGCCCCAAGAGTGTCCACCCTTATGTCTCATCCAGCTGTGGGTCTAGATATGGTCAATCCAGGTTGCATCACAGACCCTGAACGAATTGTGTAAGAATTTCTCTCTCTTTCCCTGTCTTTGTTTCATGGGTTTTGAAAAGTAATTTATTTTTATAATGGGGTTTAGCTGCTTTTCACGGCTGTGTTTATGCCGCTTTACACCCACTTGACACACTAACAGAGAGATATCAATACATAGGTTTTAAGATTATTACTAGTCAGATATATTCTTGTGCGGTGAATCGGGCGTGTTGAGTCCAGTTCTCTGAGCAAGGAGTAGGTCTTGTCTATTACATATTGGGTTTATGGAACGGTATCTGAGCTAATTTGAAACTCTTGTTTTATGTATCACGCCACCTCCCATTTCCTGTTAAGCAGCCATAGTGTGTTTTCTGCATGTGTGACTCTGTTCTGTTTTGTAATTCAGTTCAAGTGTAACGGTTTTTACATTCCCTCTATAAGTGACACCTTATGAGAAGTGTCCTTTTCTGTGTGACTTATTTCACTTAGAATCGTCTTACCTAAATCCACTCATCATGCTGCTACTAGCCTTATGACATTGATTTCATGGCTGAGTGATATTCCATTGTACATAAGGACCACAACTTTTTGATCCATTTTTCGCTTTCCTGGGATATTTAAGGTGGAATGAAGTGGAGGTCCTTGTCAGCAGAGCAGCCCTAAACTTTGGGGTGCTTGTGTCTTGCTGATTTTCAATTTTCCCACTTTATCCCCCCATGCGTGGAAGTGCCCTATGCTCTCTAAGCTGTGTTTTTTAGATGTTTCAGGACACACCGTACACTTCTCCAGAGTGGCTGTTGGCAATTTACATCCCGCCCATCAGTGTAGCAAGGCTCCCATTTCTCCATGGCCTGTCCTGCATTTCTGGTTTTGACACTTTTTTCAGCATGGCCCTTTTGACCGATGGGAAGCGAGACTTCTTTGTAGCGCTGATTTGCCTTTCCAGGTTGCTTGGTTGGCCAAAAAGGGCGTATGCGTTTTTTCCTGAATATATTCAGGAAAAAACGCCTACGCCCTTTTTGGCCAAGGGCATCATTGTCAACGTTTTGCCGCTTTTCATGTGCTTTAAAGGCGATTCGAATCTACCTCCTGAAATCTGTTTCCTGCAATTCTGCCTTGATTTCAAATCCTCTTCTTTGCCTTCCCTCAATATATTTGTGGACGAGAGTTATCATTTATAACTCTGCAGGTTTGTGAATTGCAGTGCCCTGAAGCTCCATTTTACAAGTCGCTTTTTTTGGGAGCTGGCCGCAAAAGCGCAGGATGGCTTCAGGCCCTGTTCTGGTTCCGGGGGGCAGGCTGAGCCTGTGGTTAATTCTTCTTCCTGATGGGAAAATAGAGTGACCTGTGCCTGTCCCAACACCAAGAGCTAGTCTCTCATTGGTTCCCCGTCTTCCCGTTCATCCTCAGGACAAATTGCAACCTGTACGGAACAGGAGGTTAAAGGTGCTGATGCTCCAAGTAGGGAGATTGCTAGTAAAGTGGCTGGAATGGCGAACCCGAGCACAAGGAGATGAGAAATGAGGTGCGTTTTAGAAACCTTTCCCCATCACACGGTGTACCATCTTCTGGGTTTCTCATGCATGTTTTCGATGTAGGAAGATGCCCTCGAACCTGGAGATTTGGGACCCATGCGATGAGTAGCACGCAGTATTACTTTAAAGGGTCTGCGTTTGCTCACCCAACCTCACCAAACCTCTCAGCCCCAAGAGTGTCCACCCTTATGTCTCATCCAGCTGTGGGTCTAGATATGGTCAATCCAGGTTGCATCACAGCCCCTGAACGAATTGTGTAAGAATTTCTCTCTCTTTCCCTGTCTTTGTTTCATGGGTTTTTAAAAGTAATTTATTTTTATAATGGGGTTTAGCTGCTTTTCACGGCTGTGTTTATGCCGCTTTACACCCACTTGACACACTAACAGAGAGATATCAATACATAGGTTTTAAGATTATTACTAGTCAGATATATTCTTGTGCGGTGAATCGGGCGTGTTGAGTCCAGTTCTCTGAGCAAGGAGTAGGTCTTGTCTATTACATATTGGGTTTATGGAACGGTATCTGAGCTAATTTGAAACTCTTGTTTTATGTATCACCCCACCTCCCATTTCCCGTTAAGCAGCCATAGTGTGTTTTCTGCATGTGTGACTCTGTTCTGTTTTGTAATTCAGTTCAAGTGTAACGGTTTTTACATTCCCTCTATAAGTGACACCTTATGAGAAGTGTCCTTTTCTGTGTGACTTATTTCACTTAGAATCGTCTTACCTAAATCCACTCATCATGCTGCTACTAGCCTTATGACATTGATTTCATGGCTGAGTGATATTCCATTGTACATAAGGACCACAACTTTTTGATCCATTTTTCGCTTTCCTGGGATATTTAAGGTGGAATGAAGTGGAGGTCCTTGTCAGCAGAGCAGCCCTAAACTTTGGGGTGCTTGTGTCTTGCTGATTTTCAATTTTCCCACTTTATCCCCCCATGCGTGGAAGTGCCCTATGCTCTCTAAGCTGTGTTTTTTAGATGTTTCAGGACACACCGTACACTTCTCCAGAGTGGCTGTTGGCAATTTACATCCCGCCCATCAGTGTAGCAAGGCTCCCATTTCTCCATGGCCTGTCCTGCATTTCTGGTTTTGACACTTTTTTCAGCATGGCCCTTTTGACCGATGGGAAGCGAGACTTCTTTGTAGCGCTGATTTGCCTTTCCAGGTTGCTTGGTTGGCCAAAAAGGGCGTATGCGTTTTTTCCTGAATATATTCAGGAAAAAACGCATACGCCCTTTTTGGCCAAGGGCATCATTGTCAACGTTTTGCCGCTTTTCATGTGCTTTAAAGGCGATTCGAATCTACCTCCTGAAATCTGTTTCCTGCAATTCTGCCTTGATTTCAAATCCTCTTCTTTGCCTTCCCTCAATATATTTGTGGACGAGAGTTATCATTTATAACTCTGCAGGTTTGTGAATTGCAGTGCCCTGAAGCTCCATTTTACAAGTCGCTTTTTTTGGGAGCTGGCCGCAAAAGCGCAGGATGGCTTCAGGCCCTGTTCTGGTTCCGGGGGGCAGGCTGAGCCTGTGGTTAATTCTTCTTCCTGATGGGAAAATAGAGTGACCTGTGCCTGTCCCAACACCAAGAGCTAGTCTCTCATTGGTTCCCCGTCTTCCCGTTCATCCTCAGGACAAATTGCAACCTGTACGGAACAGGAGGTTAAAGGTGCTGATGCTCCAAGTAGGGAGATTGCTAGTAAAGTGGCTGGAATGGCGAACCCGAGCACAAGGAGATGAGAAATGAGGTGCGTTTTAGAAACCTTTCCCCATCACACGGTGTACCATCTTCTGGGTTTCTCATGCATGTTTTCGATGTAGGAAGATGCCCTTGAACCTGGAGATTTGGGACCCATGCGATGGGTAGCACGCAGTATTACTTTAAAGGGTCTGCGTTTGCTCACCCAACCTCACCAAACCTCTCAGCCCCAAGAGTGTCCACCCTTATGTCTCATCCAGCTGTGGGTCTAGATATGGTCAATCCAGGTTGCATCACAGCCCCTGAACGAATTGTGTAAGAATTTCTCTCTCTTTCCCTGTCTTTGTTTCATGGGTTTTTAAAAGTAATTTATTTTTATAATGGGGTTTAGCTGCTTTTCACGGCTGTGTTTATGCCGCTTTACACCCACTTGACACACTAACAGAGAGATATCAATACATAGGTTTTAAGATTATTACTAGTCAGATATATTCTTGTGCGGTGAATCGGGCGTGTTGAGTCCAGTTCTCTGAGCAAGGAGTAGGTCTTGTCTATTACATATTGGGTTTATGGAACGGTATCTGAGCTAATTTGAAACTCTTGTTTTATGTATCACGCCACCTCACATTTCCCGTTAAGCAGCCATAGTGTGTTTTCTGCATGTGTGACTCTGTTCTGTTTTGTAATTCAGTTCAAGTGTAACGGTTTTTACATTCCCTCTATAAGTGACACCTTATGAGAAGTGTCCTTTTCTGTGTGACTTATTTCACTTAGAATCGTCTTACCTAAATCCACTCATCATGCTGCTACTAGCCTTATGACATTGATTTCATGGCTGAGTGATATTCCATTGTACATAAGGACCACAACTTTTTGATCCATTTTTCGCTTTCCTGGGATATTTAAGGTAGAATGAAGTGGAGGTCCTTGTCAGCAGAGCAGCCCTAAACTTTGGGGTGCTTGTGTCTTGCTGATTTTCAATTTTCCCACTTTATCCCCCCATGCGTGGAAGTGCCCTATGCTCTCTAAGCTGTGTTTTTTAGATGTTTCAGGACACACCGTACACTTCTCCAGAGTGGCTGTTGGCAATTTACATCCCGCCCATCAGTGTAGCAAGGCTCCCATTTCTCCATGGCCTGTCCTGCATTTCTGGTTTTGACACTTTTTTCAGCATGGCCCTTTTGACCGATGGGAAGCGAGACTTCTTTGTAGCGCTGATTTGCCTTTCCAGGTTGCTTGGTTGGCCAAAAAGGGCGTATGCGTTTTTTCCTGAATATATTCAGGAAAAAACGCCTACGCCCTTTTTGGCCAAGGGCATCATTGTCAACGTTTTGCCGCTTTTCATGTGCTTTAAAGGCGATTCGAATCTACCTCCTGAAATCTGTTTCCTGCAATTCTGCCTTGATTTCAAATCCTCTTCTTTGCCTTCCCTCAATATATTTGTGGACGAGAGTTATCATTTATAACTCTGCAGGTTTGTGAATTGCAGTGCCCTGAAGCTCCATTTTACAAGTCGCTTTTTTTGGGAGCTGGCCGCAAAAGCGCAGGATGGCTTCAGGCCCTGTTCTGGTTCCGGGGGGCAGGCTGAGCCTGTGGTTAATTCTTCTTCCTGATGGGAAAATAGAGTGACCTGTGCCTGTCCCAACACCAAGAGCTAGTCTCTCATTGGTTCCCCGTCTTCCCGTTCATCCTCAGGACAAATTGCAACCTGTACGGAACAGGAGGTTAAAGGTGCTGATGCTCCAAGTAGGGAGATTGCTAGTAAAGTGGCTGGAATGGCGAACCCGAGCACAAGGAGATGAGAAATGAGGTGCGTTTTAGAAACCTTTCCCCATCACACGGTGTACCATCTTCTGGGTTTCTCATGCATGTTTTCGATGTAGGAAGATGCCCTTGAACCTGGAGATTTGGGACCCATGCGATGGGTAGCACGCAGTATTACTTTAAAGGGTCTGCGTTTGCTCACCCAACCTCACCAAACCTCTCAGCCCCAAGAGTGTCCACCCTTATGTCTCATCCAGCTGTGGGTCTAGATATGGTCAATCCAGGTTGCATCACAGCCCGTGAACGAATTGTGTAAGAATTTCTCTCTCTTTCCCTGTCTTTGTTTCATGGGTTTTTAAAAGTAATTTATTTTTATAATGGGGTTTAGCTGCTTTTCACGGCTGTGTTTAGGCCGCTTTACACCCACTTGACACACTAACAGAGAGATATCAATACATAGGTTTTAAGATTATTACTAGTCAGATATATTCTTGTGCGGTGAATCGGGCGTGTTGAGTCCAGTTCTCTGAGCAAGGAGTAGGTCTTGTCTATTACATATTGGGTTTATGGAACGGTATCTGAGCTAATTTGAAACTCTTGTTTTATGTATCACGCCACCTCACATTTCCCGTTAAGCAGCCATAGTGTGTTTTCTGCATGTGTGACTCTGTTCTGTTTTGTAAATCAGTTCAAGTGTAACGGTTTTTACATTCCCTCTATAAGTGACACCTTATGAGAAGTGTCCTTTTCTGTGTGACTTATTTCACTTAGAATCGTCTTACCTAAATCCACTCATCATGCTGCTACTAGCCTTATGACATTGATTTCATGGCTGAGTGATATTCCATTGTACATAAGGACCACAACTTTTTGATCCATTTTTCGCTTTCCTGGGATATTTAAGGTGGAATGAAGTGGAGGTCCTTGTCAGCAGAGCAGCCCTAAACTTTGGGGTGCTTGTGTCTTGCTGATTTTCAATTTTCCCACTTTATCCCCCCAGGCGTGGAAGTGCCCTATGCTCTCTAAGCTGTGTTTTTTAGATGTTTCAGGACACACCGTACACTTCTCCAGAGTGGCTGTTGGCAATTTACATCCCGCCCATCAGTGTAGCAAGGCTCCCATTTCTCCATGGCCTGTCCTGCATTTCTGGTTTTGACACTTTTTTCAGCATGGCCCTTTTGACCGATGGGAAGCGAGACTTCTTTGTAACGCTGATTTGCCTTTCCAGGTTGCTTGGTTGGCCAAAAAGGGCGTATGCGTTTTTTCCTGAATATATTCAGGAAAAAACGCATACGCCCTTTTTGGCCAAGGGCATCATTGTCAACGTTTTGCCGCTTTTCATGTGCTTTAAAGGCGATTCGAATCTACCTCCTGAAATCTGTTTCCTGCAATTCTGCCTTGATTTCAAATCCTCTTCTTTGCCTTCCCTCAATATATTTGTGGACGAGAGTTATCATTTATAACTCTGCAGGTTTGTGAATTGCAGTGCCCTGAAGCTCCATTTTACAAGTCGCTTTTTTTGGGAGCTGGCCGCAAAAGCGCAGGATGGCTTCAGGCCCTGTTCTGGTTCCGGGGGGCAGGCTGAGCCTGTGGTTAATTCTTCTTCCTGATGGGAAAATAGAGTGACCTGTGCCTGTCCCAACACCAAGAGCTAGTCTCTCATTGGTTCCCCGTCTTCCCGTTCATCCTCAGGACAAATTGCAACCTGTACGGAACAGGAGGTTAAAGGTGCTGATGCTCCAAGTAGGGAGATTGCTAGTAAAGTGGCTGGAATGGCGAACCCGAGCACAAGGAGATGAGAAATGAGGTGCGTTTTAGAAACCTTTCCCCATCACACGGTGTACCATCTTCTGGGTTTCTCATGCATGTTTTCGATGTAGGAAGATGCCCTTGAACCTGGAGATTTGGGACCCATGCGATGGGTAGCACGCAGTATTACTTTAAAGGGTCTGCGTTTGCTCACCCAACCTCACCAAACCTCTCAGCCCCAAGAGTGTCCACCCTTATGTCTCATCCAGCTGTGGGTCTAGATATGGTCAATCCAGGTTGCATCACAGCCCCTGAACGAATTGTGTAAGAATTTCTCTCTCTTTCCCTGTCTTTGTTTCATGGGTTTTTAAAAGTAATTTATTTTTATAATGGGGTTTAGCTGCTTTTCACGGCTGTGTTTATGCCGCTTTACACCCACTTGACACACTAACAGAGAGATATCAATACATAGGTTTTAAGATTATTACTAGTCAGATATATTCTTGTGCGGTGAATCGGGCGTGTTGAGTCCAGTTCTCTGAGCAAGGAGTAGGTCTTGTCTATTACATATTGGGTTTATGGAATGGTATCTGAGCTAATTTGAAACTCTTGTTTTATGTATCACGCCACCTCACATTTCCCGTTAAGCAGCCATAGTGTGTTTTCTGCATGTGTGACTAAGTTCTGTTTTGTAAATCAGTTCAAGTGTAACGGTTTTTACATTCCCTCTATAAGTGACACCTTATGAGAAGTGTCCTTTTCTGTGTGACTTATTTCACTTAGAATCGTCTTACCTAAGTCCACTCATCATGCTGCTACTAGCCTTATGACATTGATTTCATGGCTGAGTGATATTCCATTGTACATAAGGACCACAACTTTTTGATCCATTTTTCGCTTTCCTGGGATATTTAAGGTGGAATGAAGTGGAGGTCCTTGTCAGCAGAGCAGCCCTAAACTTTGGGGTGCTTGTGTCTTGCTGATTTTCAATTTTCCCACTTTATCCCCCCATGCGTGGAAGTGCCCTATGCTCTCTAAGCTGTGTTTTTTAGATGTTTCAGGACACACCGTACACTTCTCCAGAGTGGCTGTTGGCAATTTACATCCCGCCCATCAGTGTAGCAAGGCTCCCATTTCTCCATGGCCTGTCCTGCATTTCTGGTTTTGACACTTTTTTCAGCATGGCCCTTTTGACCGATGGGAAGCGAGACTTCTTTGTAGCGCTGATTTGCCTTTCCAGGTTGCTTGGTTGGCCAAAAAGGGCGTATGCGTTTTTTCCTGAATATATTCAGGAAAAAACGCATACGCCCTTTTTGGCCAAGGGCATCATTGTCAACGTTTTGCCGCTTTTCATGTGCTTTAAAGGCAATTCGAATCTACCTCCTGAAATCTGTTTCCTGCAATTCTGCCTTGATTTCAAATCCTCTTCTTTGCCTTCCCTCAATATATTTGTGGACGAGAGTTATCATTTATAACTCTGCAGGTTTGTGAATTGCAGTGCCCTGAAGCTCCATTTTACAAGTCGCTTTTTGGGAGCTGGCCGCAAAAGCGCAGGATGGCTTCAGGCCCTGTTCTGGTTCCGGGGGGCAGGCTGAGCCTGTGGTTAATTCTTCTTCCTGATGGGAAAATAGAGTGACCTGTGCCTGTCCCAACACCAAGAGCTAGTCTCTCATTGGTTCCCCGTCTTCCCGTTCATCCTCAGGACAAATTGCAACCTGTACGGAACAGGAGGTTAAAGGTGCTGATGCTCCAAGTAGGGAGATTGCTAGTAAAGTGGCTGGAATGGCGAACCCGAGCACAAGGAGATGAGAAATGAGGTGCGTTTTAGAAACCTTTCCCCATCACACGGTGTACCATCTTCTGGGTTTCTCATGCATGTTTTCGATGTAGGAAGATGCCCTTGAACCTGGAGATTTGGGACCCATGCGATGGGTAGCACGCAGTATTACTTTAAAGGGTCTGCGTTTGCTCACCCAACCTCACCAAACCTCTCAGCCCCAAGAGTGTCCACCCTTATGTCTCATCCAGCTGTGGGTCTAGATATGGTCAATCCAGGTTGCATCACAGCCCCTGAACGAATTGTGTAAGAATTTCTCTCTCTTTCCCTGTCTTTGTTTCATGGGTTTTTAAAAGTAATTTATTTTTATAATGGGGTTTAGCTGCTTTTCACGGCTGTGTTTATGCCGCTTTACACCCACTTGACACACTAACAGAGAGATATCAATACATAGGTTTTAAGATTATTACTAGTCAGATATATTCTTGTGCGGTGAATCGGGCGTGTTGAGTCCAGTTCTCTGAGCAAGGAGTAGGTCTTGTCTATTACATATTGGGTTTATGGAACGGTATCTGAGCTAATTTGAAACTCTTGTTTTATGTATCACGCCACCTCACATTTCCCGTTAAGCAGCCATAGTGTGTTTTCTGCATGTGTGACTCTGTTCTGTTTTGTAAATCAGTTCAAGTGTAACGGTTTTTACATTCCCTCTATAAGTGACACCTTATGAGAAGTGTCCTTTTCTGTGTGACTTATTTCACTTAGAATCGTCTTACCTAAATCCACTCATCATGCTGCTACTAGCCTTATGACATTGATTTCATGGCTGAGTGATATTCCATTGTACATAAGGACCACAACTTTTTGATCCATTTTTCGCTTTCCTGGGATATTTAAGGTGGAATGAAGTGGAGGTCCTTGTCAGCAGAGCAGCCCTAAACTTTGGGGTGCTTGTGTCTTGCTGATTTTCAATTTTCCCACTTTATCCCCCCAGGCGTGGAAGTGCCCTATGCTCTCTAAGCTGTGTTTTTTAGATGTTTCAGGACACACCGTACACTTCTCCAGAGTGGCTGTTGGCAATTTACATCCCGCCCATCAGTGTAGCAAGGCTCCCATTTCTCCATGGCCTGTCCTGCATTTCTGGTTTTGACACTTTTTTCAGCATGGCCCTTTTGACCGATGGGAAGCGAGACTTCTTTGTAACGCTGATTTGCCTTTCCAGGTTGCTTGGTTGGCCAAAAAGGGCGTATGCGTTTTTTCCTGAATATATTCAGGAAAAAACGCCTACGCCCTTTTTGGCCAAGGGCATCATTGTCAACGTTTTGCCGCTTTTCATGTGCTTTAAAGGCGATTCGAATCTACCTCCTGAAATCTGTTTCCTGCAATTCTGCCTTGATTTCAAATCCTCTTCTTTGCCTTCCCTCAATATATTTGTGGACGAGAGTTATCATTTATAACTCTGCAGGTTTGTGAATTGCAGTGCCCTGAAGCTCCATTTTACAAGTCGCTTTTTTTTGGGAGCTGGCCGCAAAAGCGCAGGATGGCTTCAGGCCCTGTTCTGGTTCCGGGGGGCAGGCTGAGCCTGTGGTTAATTCTTCTTCCTGATGGGAAAATAGAGTGACCTGTGCCTGTCCCAACACCAAGAGCTAGTCTCTCATTGGTTCCCCGTCTTCCCGTTCATCCTCAGGACAAATTGCAACCTGTACGGAACAGGAGGTTAAAGGTGCTGATGCTCCAAGTAGGGAGATTGCTAATAAAGTGGCTGGAATGGCGAACCCGAGCGCAAGGAGATGAGAAATGAGGTGCGTTTTAGAAACCTTTCCCCATCACACGGTGTACCATCTTCTGGGTTTCTCATGCATGTTTTCGATGTAGGAAGATGCCCTTGAACCTGGAGATTTGGGACCCATGCGATGGGTAGCATGCAGTATTACTTTAAAGGGTCTGCGTTTGCTCACCCAACCTCACCAAACCTCTCAGCCCCAAGAGTGTCCACCCTTATGTCTCATCCAGCAGTGGGTCTAGATATGGTCAATCCAGGTTGCATCACAGCCCCTGAACGAATTGTGTAAGAATTTCTCTCTCTTTCCCTGTCTTTGTTTCATGGGTTTTTAAAAGTAATTTATTTTTATAATGGGGTTTAGCTGCTTTTCACGGCTGTGTTTATGCCGCTTTACACCCACTTGACACACTAACAGAGAGATATCAATACATAGGTTTTAAGATTATTACTAGTCAGATATATTCTTGTGCGGTGAATCGGGCGTGTTGAGTCCAGTTCTCTGAGCAAGGAGTAGGTCTTGTCTATTACATATTGGGTTTATGGAACGGTATCTGAGCTAATTTGAAACTCTTGTTTTATGTATCACGCCACCTCCCATTTCCTGTTAAGCAGCCATAGTGTGTTTTCTGCATGTGTGACTCTGTTCTGTTTTGTAATTCAGTTCAAGTGTAACGGTTTTTACATTCCCTCTATAAGTGACACCTTATGAGAAGTGTCCTTTTCTGTGTGACTTATTTCACTTAGAATCGTCTTACCTAAATCCACTCATCATGCTGCTACTAGCCTTATGACATTGATTTCATGGCTGAGTGATATTCCATTGTACATAAGGACCACAACTTTTTGATCCATTTTTCGCTTTCCTGGGATATTTAAGGTGGAATGAAGTGGAGGTCCTTGTCAGCAGAGCAGCCCTAAACTTTGGGGTGCTTGTGTCTTGCTGATTTTCAATTTTCCCACTTTATCCCCCCATGCGTGGAAGTGCCCTATGCTCTCTAAGCTGTGTTTTTTAGATGTTTCAGGACACACCGTACACTTCTCCAGAGTGGCTGTTGGCAATTTACATCCCGCCCATCAGTGTAGCAAGGCTCCCATTTCTCCATGGCCTGTCCTGCATTTCTGGTTTTGACACTTTTTTCAGCATGGCCCTTTTGACCGATGGGAAGCGAGACTTCTTTGTAGCGCTGATTTGCCTTTCCAGGTTGCTTGGTTGGCCAAAAAGGGCGTATGCGTTTTTTCCTGAATATATTCAGGAAAAAACGCCTACGCCCTTTTTGGCCAAGGGCATCATTGTCAACGTTTTGCCGCTTTTCATGTGCTTTAAAGGCGATTCGAATCTACCTCCTGAAATCTGTTTCCTGCAATTCTGCCTTGATTTCAAATCCTCTTCTTTGCCTTCCCTCAATATATTTGTGGACGAGAGTTATCATTTATAACTCTGCAGGTTTGTGAATTGCAGTGCCCTGAAGCTCCATTTTACAAGTCGCTTTTTTTGGGAGCTGGCCGCAAAAGCGCAGGATGGCTTCAGGCCCTGTTCTGGTTCCGGGGGGCAGGCTGAGCCTGTGGTTAATTCTTCTTCCTGATGGGAAAATAGAGTGACCTGTGCCTGTCCCAACACCAAGAGCTAGTCTCTCATTGGTTCCCCGTCTTCCCGTTCATCCTCAGGACAAATTGCAACCTGTACGGAACAGGAGGTTAAAGGTGCTGATGCTCCAAGTAGGGAGATTGCTAGTAAAGTGGCTGGAATGGCGAACCCGAGCACAAGGAGATGAGAAATGAGGTGCGTTTTAGAAACCTTTCCCCATCACACGGTGTACCATCTTCTGGGTTTCTCATGCATGTTTTCGATGTAGGAAGATGCCCTTGAACCTGGAGATTTGGGACCCATGCGATGGGTAGCATGCAGTATTACTTTAAAGGGTCTGCGTTTGCTCACCCAACCTCACCAAACCTCTCAGCCCCAAGAGTGTCCACCCTTATGTCTCATCCAGCAGTGGGTCTAGATATGGTCAATCCAGGTTGCATCACAGCCCCTGAACGAATTGTGTAAGAATTTCTCTCTCTTTCCCTGTCTTTGTTTCATGGGTTTTTAAAAGTAATTTATTTTTATAATGGGGTTTAGCTGCTTTTCACGGCTGTGTTTATGCCGCTTTACACCCACTTGACACACTAACAGAGAGATATCAATACATAGGTTTTAAGATTATTACTAGTCAGATATATTCTTGTGCGGTGAATCGGGCGTGTTGAGTCCAGTTCTCTGAGCAAGGAGTAGGTCTTGTCTATTACATATTGGGTTTATGGAACGGTATCTGAGCTAATTTGAAACTCTTGTTTTATGTATCACGCCACCTCCCATTTCCTGTTAAGCAGCCATAGTGTGTTTTCTGCATGTGTGACTCTGTTCTGTTTTGTAATTCAGTTCAAGTGTAACGGTTTTTACATTCCCTCTATAAGTGACACCTTATGAGAAGTGTCCTTTTCTGTGTGACTTATTTCACTTAGAATCGTCTTACCTAAATCCACTCATCATGCTGCTACTAGCCTTATGACATTGATTTCATGGCTGAGTGATATTCCATTGTACATAAGGACCACAACTTTTTGATCCATTTTTCGCTTTCCTGGGATATTTAAGGTGGAATGAAGTGGAGGTCCTTGTCAGCAGAGCAGCCCTAAACTTTGGGGTGCTTGTGTCTTGCTGATTTTCAATTTTCCCACTTTATCCGCCCATGCGTGGAAGTGCCCTATGCTCTCTAAGCTGTGTTTTTTAGATGTTTCAGGACACACCGTACACTTCTCCAGAGTGGCTGTTGGCAATTTACATCCCGCCCATCAGTGTAGCAAGGCTCCCATTTCTCCATGGCCTGTCCTGCATTTCTGGTTTTGACACTTTTTTCAGCATGGCCCTTTTGACCGATGGGAAGCGAGACTTCTTTGTAGCGCTGATTTGCCTTTCCAGGTTGCTTGGTTGGCCAAAAAGGGCGTATGCGTTTTTTCCTGAATATATTCAGGAAAAAACGCCTACGCCCTTTTTGGCCAAGGGCATCATTGTCAACGTTTTGCCGCTTTTCATGTGCTTTAAAGGCGATTCGAATCTACCTCCTGAAATCTGTTTCCTGCAATTCTGCCTTGATTTCAAATCCTCTTCTTTGCCTTCCCTCAATATATTTGTGGACGAGAGTTATCATTTATAACTCTGCAGGTTTGTGAATTGCAGTGCCCTGAAGCTCCATTTTACAAGTCGCTTTTTTTGGGAGCTGGCCGCAAAAGCGCAGGATGGCTTCAGGCCCTGTTCTGGTTCCGGGGGGCAGGCTGAGCCTGTGGTTAATTCTTCTTCCTGATGGGAAAATAGAGTGACCTGTGCCTGTCCCAACACCAAGAGCTAGTCTCTCATTGGTTCCCCGTCTTCCCGTTCATCCTCAGGACAAATTGCAACCTGTACGGAACAGGAGGTTAAAGGTGCTGATGCTCCAAGTAGGGAGATTGCTAGTAAAGTGGCTGGAATGGCGAACCCGAGCACAAGGAGATGAGAAATGAGGTGCGTTTTAGAAACCTTTCCCCATCACACGGTGTACCATCTTCTGGGTTTCTCATGCATGTTTTCGATGTAGGAAGATGCCCTTGAACCTGGAGATTTGGGACCCATGCGATGGTTAGCACCCAGTATTACTTTAAAGGGTCTGCGTTTGCTCACCCAACCTCACCAAACCTCTCAGCCCCAAGAGTGTCCACCCTTATGTCTCATCCAGCTGTGGGTCTAGATATGGTCAATCCAGGTTGCATCACAGACCCTGAACGAATTGTGTAAGAATTTCTCTCTCTTTCCCTGTCTTTGTTTCATGGGTTTTGAAAAGTAATTTATTTTTATAATGGGGTTTAGCTGCTTTTCACGGCTGTGTTTATGCCGCTTTACACCCACTTGACACACTAACAGAGAGATATCAATACATAGGTTTTAAGATTATTACTAGTCAGATATATTCTTGTGCGGTGAATCGGGCGTGTTGAGTCCAGTTCTCTGAGCAAGGAGTAGGTCTTGTCTATTACATATTGGGTTTATGGAACGGTATCTGAGCTAATTTGAAACTCTTGTTTTATGTATCACGCCACCTCCCATTTCCTGTTAAGCAGCCATAGTGTGTTTTCTGCATGTGTGACTCTGTTCTGTTTTGTAATTCAGTTCAAGTGTAACGGTTTTTACATTCCCTCTATAAGTGACACCTTATGAGAAGTGTCCTTTTCTGTGTGACTTATTTCACTTAGAATCGTCTTACCTAAATCCACTCATCATGCTGCTACTAGCCTTATGACATTGATTTCATGGCTGAGTGATATTCCATTGTACATAAGGACCACAACTTTTTGATCCATTTTTCGCTTTCCTGGGATATTTAAGGTGGAATGAAGTGGAGGTCCTTGTCAGCAGAGCAGCCCTAAACTTTGGGGTGCTTGTGTCTTGCTGATTTTCAATTTTCCCACTTTATCCCCCCATGCGTGGAAGTGCCCTATGCTCTCTAAGCTGTGTTTTTTAGATGTTTCAGGACACACCGTACACTTCTCCAGAGTGGCTGTTGGCAATTTACATCCCGCCCATCAGTGTAGCAAGGCTCCCATTTCTCCATGGCCTGTCCTGCATTTCTGGTTTTGACACTTTTTTCAGCATGGCCCTTTTGACCGATGGGAAGCGAGACTTCTTTGTAGCGCTGATTTGCCTTTCCAGGTTGCTTGGTTGGCCAAAAAGGGCGTATGCGTTTTTTCCTGAATATATTCAGGAAAAAACGCCTACGCCCTTTTTGGCCAAGGGCATCATTGTCAACGTTTTGCCGCTTTTCATGTGCTTTAAAGGCGATTCGAATCTACCTCCTGAAATCTGTTTCCTGCAATTCTGCCTTGATTTCAAATCCTCTTCTTTGCCTTCCCTCAATATATTTGTGGACGAGAGTTATCATTTATAACTCTGCAGGTTTGTGAATTGCAGTGCCCTGAAGCTCCATTTTACAAGTCGCTTTTTTTGGGAGCTGGCCGCAAAAGCGCAGGATGGCTTCAGGCCCTGTTCTGGTTCCGGGGGGCAGGCTGAGCCTGTGGTTAATTCTTCTTCCTGATGGGAAAATAGAGTGACCTGTGCCTGTCCCAACACCAAGAGCTAGTCTCTCATTGGTTCCCCGTCTTCCCGTTCATCCTCAGGACAAATTGCAACCTGTACGGAACAGGAGGTTAAAGGTGCTGATGCTCCAAGTAGGGAGATTGCTAGTAAAGTGGCTGGAATGGCGAACCCGAGCACAAGGAGATGAGAAATGAGGTGCGTTTTAGAAACCTTTCCCCATCACACGGTGTACCATCTTCTGGGTTTCTCATGCATGTTTTCGATGTAGGAAGATGCCCTCGAACCTGGAGATTTGGGACCCATGCGATGGGTAGCACGCAGTATTACTTTAAAGGGTCTGCGTTTGCTCACCCAACCTCACCAAACCTCTCAGCCCCAAGAGTGTCCACCCTTATGTCTCATCCAGCTGTGGGTCTAGATATGGTCAATCCAGGTTGCATCACAGCCCCTGAACGAATTGTGTAAGAATTTCTCTCTCTTTCCCTGTCTTTGTTTCATGGGTTTTTAAAAGTAATTTATTTTTATAATGGGGTTTAGCTGCTTTTCACGGCTGTGTTTATGCCGCTTTACACCCACTTGACACACTAACAGAGAGATATCAATACATAGGTTTTAAGATTATTACTAGTCAGATATATTCTTGTGCGGTGAATCGGGCGTGTTGAGTCCAGTTCTCTGAGCAAGGAGTAGGTCTTGTCTATTACATATTGGGTTTATGGAACGGTATCTGAGCTAATTTGAAACTCTTGTTTTATGTATCACCCCACCTCCCATTTCCCGTTAAGCAGCCATAGTGTGTTTTCTGCATGTGTGACTCTGTTCTGTTTTGTAATTCAGTTCAAGTGTAACGGTTTTTACATTCCCTCTATAAGTGACACCTTATGAGAAGTGTCCTTTTCTGTGTGACTTATTTCACTTAGAATCGTCTTACCTAAATCCACTCATCATGCTGCTACTAGCCTTATGACATTGATTTCATGGCTGAGTGATATTCCATTGTACATAAGGACCACAACTTTTTGATCCATTTTTCGCTTTCCTGGGATATTTAAGGTGGAATGAAGTGGAGGTCCTTGTCAGCAGAGCAGCCCTAAACTTTGGGGTGCTTGTGTCTTGCTGATTTTCAATTTTCCCACTTTATCCGCCCATGCGTGGAAGTGCCCTATGCTCTCTAAGCTGTGTTTTTTAGATGTTTCAGGACACACCGTACACTTCTCCAGAGTGGCTGTTGGCAATTTACATCCCGCCCATCAGTGTAGCAAGGCTCCCATTTCTCCATGGCCTGTCCTGCATTTCTGGTTTTGACACTTTTTTCAGCATGGCCCTTTTGACCGATGGGAAGCGAGACTTCTTTGTAGCGCTGATTTGCCTTTCCAGGTTGCTTGGTTGGCCAAAAAGGGCGTATGCGTTTTTTCCTGAATATATTCAGGAAAAAACGCATACGCCCTTTTTGGCCAAGGGCATCATTGTCAACGTTTTGCCGCTTTTCATGTGCTTTAAAGGCGATTCGAATCTACCTCCTGAAATCTGTTTCCTGCAATTCTGCCTTGATTTCAAATCCTCTTCTTTGCCTTCCCTCAATATATTTGTGGACGAGAGTTATCATTTATAACTCTGCAGGTTTGTGAATTGCAGTGCCCTGAAGCTCCATTTTACAAGTCGCTTTTTTTGGGAGCTGGCCGCAAAAGCGCAGGATGGCTTCAGGCCCTGTTCTGGTTCCGGGGGGCAGGCTGAGCCTGTGGTTAATTCTTCTTCCTGATGGGAAAATAGAGTGACCTGTGCCTGTCCCAACACCAAGAGCTAGTCTCTCATTGGTTCCCCGTCTTCCCGTTCATCCTCAGGACAAATTGCAACCTGTACGGAACAGGAGGTTAAAGGTGCTGATGCTCCAAGTAGGGAGATTGCTAGTAAAGTGGCTGGAATGGCGAACCCGAGCGCAAGGAGATGAGAAATGAGGTGCGTTTTAGAAACCTTTCCCCATCACACGGTGTACCATCTTCTGGGTTTCTCATGCATGTTTTCGATGTAGGAAGATGCCCTTGAACCTGGAGATTTGGGACCCATGCGATGGGTAGCATGCAGTATTACTTTAAAGGGTCTGCGTTTGCTCACCCAACCTCACCAAACCTCTCAGCCCCAAGAGTGTCCACCCTTATGTCTCATCCAGCAGTGGGTCTAGATATGGTCAATCCAGGTTGCATCACAGCCCCTGAACGAATTGTGTAAGAATTTCTCTCTCTTTCCCTGTCTTTGTTTCATGGGTTTTTAAAAGTAATTTATTTTTATAATGGGGTTTAGCTGCTTTTCACGGCTGTGTTTATGCCGCTTTACACCCACTTGACACACTAACAGAGAGATATCAATACATAGGTTTTAAGATTATTACTAGTCAGATATATTCTTGTGCGGTTAATCGGGCGTGTTGAGTCCAGTTCTCTGAGCAAGGAGTAGGTCTTGTCTATTACATATTGGGTTTATGGAACGGTATCTGAGCTAATTTGAAACTCTTGTTTTATGTATCACGCCACCTCCCATTTCCTGTTAAGCAGCCATAGTGTGTTTTCTGCATGTGTGACTCTGTTCTGTTTTGTAATTCAGTTCAAGTGTAACGGTTTTTACATTCCCTCTATAAGTGACACCTTATGAGAAGTGTCCTTTTCTGTGTGACTTATTTCACTTAGAATCGTCTTACCTAAATCCACTCATCATGCTGCTACTAGCCTTATGACATTGATTTCATGGCTGAGTGATATTCCATTGTACATAAGGACCACAACTTTTTGATCCATTTTTCGCTTTCCTGGGATATTTAAGGTGGAATGAAGTGGAGGTCCTTGTCAGCAGAGCAGCCCTAAACTTTGGGGTGCTTGTGTCTTGCTGATTTTCAATTTTCCCACTTTATCCCCCCATGCGTGGAAGTGCCCTATGCTCTCTAAGCTGTGTTTTTTAGATGTTTCAGGACACACCGTACACTTCTCCAGAGTGGCTGTTGGCAATTTACATCCCGCCCATCAGTGTAGCAAGGCTCCCATTTCTCCATGGCCTGTCCTGCATTTCTGGTTTTGACACTTTTTTCAGCATGGCCCTTTTGACCGATGGGAAGCGAGACTTCTTTGTAGCGCTGATTTGCCTTTCCAGGTTGCTTGGTTGGCCAAAAAGGGCGTAGGCGTTTTTTCCTGAATATATTCAGGAAAAAACGCCTACGCCCTTTTTGGCCAAGGGCATCATTGTCAACGTTTTGCCGCTTTTCATGTGCTTTAAAGGCGATTCGAATCTACCTCCTGAAATCTGTTTCCTGCAATTCTGCCTTGATTTCAAATCCTCTTCTTTGCCTTCCCTCAATATATTTGTGGACGAGAGTTATCATTTATAACTCTGCAGGTTTGTGAATTGCAGTGCCCTGAAGCTCCATTTTACAAGTCGCTTTTTTTGGGAGCTGGCCGCAAAAGCGCAGGATGGCTTCAGGCCCTGTTCTGGTTCCGGGGGGCAGGCTGAGCCTGTGGTTAATTCTTCTTCCTGATGGGAAAATAGAGTGACCTGTGCCTGTCCCAACACCAAGAGCTAGTCTCTCATTGGTTCCCCGTCTTCCCGTTCATCCTCAGGACAAATTGCAACCTGTACGGAACAGGAGGTTAAAGGTGCTGATGCTCCAAGTAGGGAGATTGCTAGTAAAGTGGCTGGAATGGCGAACCCGAGCACAAGGAGATGAGAAATGAGGTGCGTTTTAGAAACCTTTCCCCATCACACGGTGTACCATCTTCTGGGTTTCTCATGCATGTTTTCGATGTAGGAAGATGCCCTCGAACCTGGAGATTTGGGACCCATGCGATGGGTAGCACGCAGTATTACTTTAAAGGGTCTGCGTTTGCTCACCCAACCTCACCAAACCTCTCAGCCCCAAGAGTGTCCACCCTTATGTCTCATCCAGCTGTGGGTCTAGATATGGTCAATCCAGGTTGCATCACAGCCCCTGAACGAATTGTGTAAGAATTTCTCTCTCTTTCCCTGTCTTTGTTTCATGGGTTTTTAAAAGTAATTTATTTTTATAATGGGGTTTAGCTGCTTTTCACGGCTGTGTTTATGCCGCTTTACACCCACTTGACACACTAACAGAGAGATATCAATACATAGGTTTTAAGATTATTACTAGTCAGATATATTCTTGTGCGGTGAATCGGGCGTGTTGAGTCCAGTTCTCTGAGCAAGGAGTAGGTCTTGTCTATTACATATTGGGTTTATGGAACGGTATCTGAGCTAATTTGAAACTCTTGTTTTATGTATCACCCCACCTCCCATTTCCCGTTAAGCAGCCATAGTGTGTTTTCTGCATGTGTGACTCTGTTCTGTTTTGTAATTCAGTTCAAGTGTAACGGTTTTTACATTCCCTCTATAAGTGACACCTTATGAGAAGTGTCCTTTTCTGTGTGACTTATTTCACTTAGAATCGTCTTACCTAAATCCACTCATCATGCTGCTACTAGCCTTATGACATTGATTTCATGGCTGAGTGATATTCCATTGTACATAAGGACCACAACTTTTTGATCCATTTTTCGCTTTCCTGGGATATTTAAGGTGGAATGAAGTGGAGGTCCTTGTCAGCAGAGCAGCCCTAAACTTTGGGGTGCTTGTGTCTTGCTGATTTTCAATTTTCCCACTTTATCCGCCCATGCGTGGAAGTGCCCTATGCTCTCTAAGCTGTGTTTTTTAGATGTTTCAGGACACACCGTACACTTCTCCAGAGTGGCTGTTGGCAATTTACATCCCGCCCATCAGTGTAGCAAGGCTCCCATTTCTCCATGGCCTGTCCTGCATTTCTGGTTTTGACACTTTTTTCAGCATGGCCCTTTTGACCGATGGGAAGCGAGACTTCTTTGTAGCGCTGATTTGCCTTTCCAGGTTGCTTGGTTGGCCAAAAAGGGCGTATGCGTTTTTTCCTGAATATATTCAGGAAAAAACGCCTACGCCCTTTTTGGCCAAGGGCATCATTGTCAACGTTTTGCCGCTTTTCATGTGCTTTAAAGGCGATTCGAATCTACCTCCTGAAATCTGTTTCCTGCAATTCTGCCTTGATTTCAAATCCTCTTCTTTGCCTTCCCTCAATATATTTGTGGACGAGAGTTATCATTTATAACTCTGCAGGTTTGTGAATTGCAGTGCCCTGAAGCTCCATTTTACAAGTCGCTTTTTTTGGGAGCTGGCCGCAAAAGCGCAGGATGGCTTCAGGCCCTGTTCTGGTTCCGGGGGGCAGGCTGAGCCTGTGGTTAATTCTTCTTCCTGATGGGAAAATAGAGTGACCTGTGCCTGTCCCAACACCAAGAGCTAGTCTCTCATTGGTTCCCCGTCTTCCCGTTCATCCTCAGGACAAATTGCAACCTGTACGGAACAGGAGGTTAAAGGTGCTGATGCTCCAAGTAGGGAGATTGCTAGTAAAGTGGCTGGAATGGCGAACCCGAGCACAAGGAGATGAGAAATGAGGTGCGTTTTAGAAACCTTTCCCCATCACACGGTGTACCATCTTCTGGGTTTCTCATGCATGTTTTCGATGTAGGAAGATGCCCTTGAACCTGGAGATTTGGGACCCATGCGATGGGTAGCACGCAGTATTACTTTAAAGGGTCTGCGTTTGCTCACCCAACCTCACCAAACCTCTCAGCCCCAAGAGTGTCCACCCTTATGTCTCATCCAGCTGTGGGTCTAGATATGGTCAATCCAGGTTGCATCACAGCCCCTGAACGAATTGTGTAAGAATTTCTCTCTCTTTCCCTGTCTTTGTTTCATGGGTTTTTAAAAGTAATTTATTTTTATAATGGGGTTTAGCTGCTTTTCACGGCTGTGTTTATGCCGCTTTACACCCACTTGACACACTAACAGAGAGATATCAATACATAGGTTTTAAGATTATTACTAGTCAGATATATTCTTGTGCGGTGAATCGGGCGTGTTGAGTCCAGTTCTCTGAGCAAGGAGTAGGTCTTGTCTATTACATATTGGGTTTATGGAACGCTATCTGAGCTAATTTGAAACTCTTGTTTTATGTATCACGCCACCTCACATTTCCCGTTAAGCAGCCATAGTGTGTTTTCTGCATGTGTGACTCTGTTCTGTTTTGTAATTCAGTTCAAGTGTAACGGTTTTTACATTCCCTCTATAAGTGACACCTTATGAGAAGTGTCCTTTTCTGTGTGACTTATTTCACTTAGAATCGTCTTACCTAAATCCACTCATCATGCTGCTACTAGCCTTATGACATTGATTTCATGGCTGAGTGATATTCCATTGTACATAAGGACCACAACTTTTTGATCCATTTTTCGCTTTCCTGGGATATTTAAGGTGGAATGAAGTGGAGGTCCTTGTCAGCAGAGCAGCCCTAAACTTTGGGGTGCTTGTGTCTTGCTGATTTTCAATTTTCCCACTTTATCCCCCCATGCGTGGAAGTGCCCTATGCTCTCTAAGCTGTGTTTTTTAGATGTTTCAGGACACACCGTACACTTCTCCAGAGTGGCTGTTGGCAATTTACATCCCGCCCATCAGTGTAGCAAGGCTCCCATTTCTCCATGGCCTGTCCTGCATTTCTGGTTTTGACACTTTTTTCAGCATGGCCCTTTTGACCGATGGGAAGCGAGACTTCTTTGTAGCGCTGATTTGCCTTTCCAGGTTGCTTGGTTGGCCAAAAAGGGCGTAGGCGTTTTTTCCTGAATATATTCAGGAAAAAACGCCTACGCCCTTTTTGGCCAAGGGCATCATTGTCAACGTTTTGCCGCTTTTCATGTGCTTTAAAGGCGATTCGAATCTACCTCCTGAAATCTGTTTCCTGCAATTCTGCCTTGATTTCAAATCCTCTTCTTTGCCTTCCCTCAATATATTTGTGGACGAGAGTTATCATTTATAACTCTGCAGGTTTGTGAATTGCAGTGCCCTGAAGCTCCATTTTACAAGTCGCTTTTTTTTGGGAGCTGGCCGCAAAAGCGCAGGATGGCTTCAGGCCCTGTTCTGGTTCCGGGGGGCAGGCTGAGCCTGTGGTTAATTCTTCTTCCTGATGGGAAAATAGAGTGACCTGTGCCTGTCCCAACACCAAGAGCTAGTCTCTCATTGGTTCCCCGTCTTCCCGTTCATCCTCAGGACAAATTGCAACCTGTACGGAACAGGAGGTTAAAGGTGCTGATGCTCCAAGTAGGGAGATTGCTAGTAAAGTGGCTGGAATGGCGAACCCGAGCACAAGGAGATGAGAAATGAGGTGCGTTTTAGAAACCTTTCCCCATCACACGGTGTACCATCTTCTGGGTTTCTCATGCATGTTTTCGATGTAGGAAGATGCCCTTGAACCTGGAGATTTGGGACCCATGCGATGGGTAGCACGCAGTATTACTTTAAAGGGTCTGCGTTTGCTCACCCAACCTCACCAAACCTCTCAGCCCCAAGAGTGTCCACCCTTATGTCTCATCCAGCTGTGGGTCTAGATATGGTCAATCCAGGTTGCATCACAGCCCCTGAACGAATTGTGTACGAATTTCTCTCTCTTTCCCTGTCTTTGTTTCATGGGTTTTTAAAAGTAATTTATTTTTATAATGGGGTTTAGCTGCTTTTCACGGCTGTGTTTATGCCGCTTTACACCCACTTGACACACTAACAGAGAGATAGCAATACATAGGTTTTAAGATTATTACTAGTCAGATATATTCTTGTGCGGTGAATCGGGCGTGTTGAGTCCAGTTCTCTGAGCAAGGAGTAGGTCTTGTCTATTACATATTGGGTTTATGGAACGGTATCTGAGCTAATTTGAAACTCTTGTTTTATGTATCACGCCACCTCCCATTTCCCGTTAAGCAGCCATAGTGTGTTTTCTGCATGTGTGACTCTGTTCTGTTTTGTAATTCAGTTCAAGTGTAACGGTTTTTACATTCCCTCTATAAGTGACACCTTATGAGAAGTGTCCTTTTCTGTGTGACTTATTTCACTTAGAATCGTCTTACCTAAATCCACTCATCATGCTGCTACTAGCCTTATGACATTGATTTCATGGCTGAGTGATATTCCATTGTACATAAGGACCACAACTTTTTGATCCATTTTTCGCTTTCCTGGGATATTTAAGGTGGAATGAAGTGGAGGTCCTTGTCAGCAGAGCAGCCCTAAACTTTGGGGTGCTTGTGTCTTGCTGATTTTCAATTTTCCCACTTTATCCCCCCATGCGTGGAAGTGCCCTATGCTCTCTAAGCTGTGTTTTTTAGATGTTTCAGGACACACCGTACACTTCTCCAGAGTGGCTGTTGGCAATTTACATCCCGCCCATCAGTGTAGCAAGGCTCCCATTTCTCCATGGCCTGTCCTGCATTTCTGGTTTTGACACTTTTTTCAGCATGGCCCTTTTGACCGATGGGAAGCGAGACTTCTTTGTAGCGCTGATTTGCCTTTCCAGGTTGCTTGGTTGGCCAAAAAGGGCGTAGGCGTTTTTTCCTGAATATATTCAGGAAAAAACGCCTACGCCCTTTTTGGCCAAGGGCATCATTGTCAACGTTTTGCCGCTTTTCATGTGCTTTAAAGGCGATTCGAATCTACCTCCTGAAATCTGTTTCCTGCAATTCTGCCTTGATTTCAAATCCTCTTCTTTGCCTTCCCTCAATATATTTGTGGACGAGAGTTATCATTTATAACTCTGCAGGTTTGTGAATTGCAGTGCCCTGAAGCTCCATTTTACAAGTCGCTTTTTTTGGGAGCTGGCCGCAAAAGCGCAGGATGGCTTCAGGCCCTGTTCTGGTTCCGGGGGGCAGGCTGAGCCTGTGGTTAATTCTTCTTCCTGATGGGAAAATAGAGTGACCTGTGCCTGTCCCAACACCAAGAGCTAGTCTCTCATTGGTTCCCCGTCTTCCCGTTCATCCTCAGGACAAATTGCAACCTGTATGGAACAGGAGGTTAAAGGTGCTGATGCTCCAAGTAGGGAGATTGCTAGTAAAGTGGCTGGAATGGCGAAGCCAAGCACAAGGAGATGAGAAATGAGGTGCGTTTTAGAAACCTTTCCCCATCACACGGTGTACCATCTTCTGGGTTTCTCATGCATGTTTTCGATGTAGGAAGATGCCCTTGAACCTGGAGATTTGGGACCCATGCGATGGGTAGCACGCAGTATTACTTTAAAGGGTCTGCGTTTGCTCACCCAACCTCACCAAACCTCTCAGCCCCAAGAGTGTCCACCCTTATGTCTCATCCAGCTGTGGGTCTAGATATGGTCAATCCAGGTTGCATCACAGCCCCTGAACGAATTGTGTAAGAATTTCTCTCTCTTTCCCTGTCTTTGTTTCATGGGTTTTTAAAAGTAATTTATTTTTATAATGGGGTTTAGCTGCTTTTCACGGCTGTGTTTATGCCGCTTTACACCCACTTGACACACTAACAGAGAGATATCAATACATAGGTTTTAAGATTATTACTAGTCAGATATATTATTGTGCGGTGAATCGGGCGTGTTGAGTCCAGTTCTCTGAGCAAGGAGTAGGTCTTGTCTATTACATATTGGGTTTATGGAACGGTATCTGAGCTAATTTGAAACTCTTGTTTTATGTATCACCCCACCTCCCATTTCCCGTTAAGCAGCCATAGTGTGTTTTCTGCATGTGTGACTCTGTTCTGTTTTGTAATTCAGTTCAAGTGTAACGGTTTTTACATTCCCTCTATAAGTGACACCTTATGAGAAGTGTCCTTTTCTGTGTGACTTATTTCACTTAGAATCGTCTTACCTAAATCCACTCATCATGCTGCTACTAGCCTTATGACATTGATTTCATGGCTGAGTGATATTCCATTGTACATAAGGACCACAACTTTTTGATCCATTTTTCGCTTTCCTGGGATATTTAAGGTGGAATGAAGTGGAGGTCCTTGTCAGCAGAGCAGCCCTAAACTTTGGGGTGCTTGTGTCTTGCTGATTTTCAATTTTCCCACTTTATCCCCCCATGCGTGGAAGTGCCCTATGCTCTCTAAGCTGTGTTTTTTAGATGTTTCAGGACACACCGTACACTTCTCCAGAGTGGCTGTTGGCAATTTACATCCCGCCCATCAGTGTAGCAAGGCTCCCATTTCTCCATGGCCTGTCCTGCATTTCTGGTTTTGACACTTTTTTCAGCATGGCCCTTTTGACCGATGGGAAGCGAGACTTCTTTGTAGCGCTGATTTGCCTTTCCAGGTTGCTTGGTTGGCCAAAAAGGGCGTATGCGTTTTTTCCTGAATATATTCAGGAAAAAACGCATACGCCCTTTTTGGCCAAGGGCATCATTGTCAACGTTTTGCCGCTTTTCATGTGCTTTAAAGGCGATTCGAATCTACCTCCTGAAATCTGTTTCCTGCAATTCTGCCTTGATTTCAAATCCTCTTCTTTGCCTTCCCTCAATATATTTGTGGACGAGAGTTATCATTTATAACTCTGCAGGTTTGTGAATTGCAGTGCCCTGAAGCTCCATTTTACAAGTCGCTTTTTTTGGGAGCTGGCCGCAAAAGCGCAGGATGGCTTCAGGCCCTGTTCTGGTTCCGGGGGGCAGGCTGAGCCTGTGGTTAATTCTTCTTCCTGATGGGAAAATAGAGTGACCTGTGCCTGTCCCAACACCAAGAGCTAGTCTCTCATTGGTTCCCCGTCTTCCCGTTCATCCTCAGGACAAATTGCAACCTGTACGGAACAGGAGGTTAAAGGTGCTGATGCTCCAAGTAGGGAGATTGCTAGTAAAGTGGCTGGAATGGCGAACCCGAGCACAAGGAGATGAGAAATGAGGTGCGTTTTAGAAACCTTTCCCCATCACACGGTGTACCATCTTCTGGGTTTCTCATGCATGTTTTCGATGTAGGAAGATGCCCTTGAACCTGGAGATTTGGGACCCATGCGATGGGTAGCACGCAGTATTACTTTAAAGGGTCTGCGTTTGCTCACCCAACCTCACCAAACCTCTCAGCCCCAAGAGTGTCCACCCTTATGTCTCATCCAGCAGTGGGTCTAGATATGGTCAATCCAGGTTGCATCACAGCCCCTGAACGAATTGTGTAAGAATTTCTCTCTCTTTCCCTGTCTTTGTTTCATGGGTTTTTAAAAGTAATTTATTTTTATAATGGGGTTTAGCTGCTTTTCACGGCTGTGTTTATGCCGCTTTACACCCACTTGACACACTAACAGAGAGATATCAATACATAGGTTTTAAGATTATTACTAGTCAGATATATTCTTGTGCGGTGAATCGGGCGTGTTGAGTCCAGTTCTCTGAGCAAGGAGTAGGTCTTGTCTATTACATATTGGGTTTATGGAACGGTATCTGAGCTAATTTGAAACTCTTGTTTTATGTATCACGCCACCTCCCATTTCCCGTTAAGCAGCCATAGTGTGTTTTCTGCATGTGTGACTCTGTTCTGTTTTGTAATTCAGTTCAAGTGTAACGGTTTTTACATTCCCTCTATAAGTGACACCTTATGAGAAGTGTGCTTTTCTGTGTGACTTATTTCACTTAGAATCGTCTTACCTAAATCCACTCATCATGCTGCTACTAGCCTTATGACATTGATTTCATGGCTGAGTGATATTCCATTGTACATAAGGACCACAACTTTTTGATCCATTTTTCGCTTTCCTGGGATATTTAAGGTGGAATGAAGTGGAGGTCCTTGTCAGCAGAGCAGCCCTAAACTTTGGGGTGCTTGTGTCTTGCTGATTTTCAATTTTCCCACTTTATCCCCCCATGCGTGGAAGTGCCCTATGCTCTCTAAGCTGTGTTTTTTAGATGTTTCAGGACACACCGTACACTTCTCCAGAGTGGCTGTTGGCAATTTACATCCCGCCCATCAGTGTAGCAAGGCTCCCATTTCTCCATGGCCTGTCCTGCATTTCTGGTTTTGACACTTTTTTCAGCATGGCCCTTTTGACCGATGGGAAGCGAGACTTCTTTGTAGCGCTGATTTGCCTTTCCAGGTTGCTTGGTTGGCCAAAAAGGGCGTAGGCGTTTTTTCCTGAATATATTCAGGAAAAAACGCCTACGCCCTTTTTGGCCAAGGGCATCATTGTCAACGTTTTGCCGCTTTTCATGTGCTTTAAAGGCGATTCGAATCTACCTCCTGAAATCTGTTTCCTGCAATTCTGCCTTGATTTCAAATCCTCTTCTTTGCCTTCCCTCAATATATTTGTGGACGAGAGTTATCATTTATAACTCTGCAGGTTTGTGAATTGCAGTGCCCTGAAGCTCCATTTTACAAGTCGCTTTTTTTGGGAGCTGGCCGCAAAAGCGCAGGATGGCTTCAGGCCCTGTTCTGGTTCCGGGGGGCAGGCTGAGCCTGTGGTTAATTCTTCTTCCTGATGGGAAAATAGAGTGACCTGTGCCTGTCCCAACACCAAGAGCTAGTCTCTCATTGGTTCCCCGTCTTCCCGTTCATCCTCAGGACAAATTGCAACCTGTACGGAACAGGAGGTTAAAGGTGCTGATGCTCCAAGTAGGGAGATTGCTAGTAAAGTGGCTGGAATGGCGAACCCGAGCACAAGGAGATGAGAAATGAGGTGCGTTTTAGAAACCTTTCCCCATCACACGGTGTACCATCTTCTGGGTTTCTCATGCATGTTTTCGATGTAGGAAGATGCCCTTGAACCTGGAGATTTGGGACCCATGCGATGGGTAGCACGCAGTATTACTTTAAAGGGTCTGCGTTTGCTCACCCAACCTCACCAAACCTCTCAGCCCCAAGAGTGTCCACCCTTATGTCTCATCCAGCTGTGGGTCTAGATATGGTCAATCCAGGTTGCATCACAGCCCCTGAACGAATTGTGTAAGAATTTCTCTCTCTTTCCCTGTCTTTGTTTCATGGGTTTTTAAAAGTAATTTATTTTTATAATGGGGTTTAGCTGCTTTTCACGGCTGTGTTTATGCCGCTTTACACCCACTTGACACACTAACAGAGAGATAGCAATACATAGGTTTTAAGATTATTACTAGTCAGATATATTCTTGTGCGGTGAATCGGGCGTGTTGAGTCCAGTTCTCTGAGCAAGGAGTAGGTCTTGTCTATTACATATTGGGTTTATGGAACGGTATCTGAGCTAATTTGAAACTCTTGTTTTATGTATCACCCCACCTCACATTTCCCGTTAAGCAGCCATAGTGTGTTTTCTGCATGTGTGACTCTGTTCTGTTTTGTAATTCAGTTCAAGTGTAACGGTTTTTACATTCCCTCTATAAGTGACACCTTATGAGAAGTGTCCTTTTCTGTGTGACTTATTTCACTTAGAATCGTCTTACCTAAATCCACTCATCATGCTGCTACTAGCCTTATGACATTGATTTCATGGCTGAGTGATATTCCATTGTACATAAGGACCACAACTTTTTGATCCATTTTTCGCTTTCCTGGGATATTTAAGGTGGAATGAAGTGGAGGTCCTTGTCAGCAGAGCAGCCCTAAACTTTGGGGTGCTTGTGTCTTGCTGATTTTCAATTTTCCCACTTTATCCCCCCATGCGTGGAAGTGCCCTATGCTCTCTAAGCTGTGTTTTTTAGATGTTTCAGGACACACCGTACACTTCTCCAGAGTGGCTGTTGGCAATTTACATCCCGCCCATCAGTGTAGCAAGGCTCCCATTTCTCCATGGCCTGTCCTGCATTTCTGGTTTTGACACTTTTTTCAGCATGGCCCTTTTGACCGATGGGAAGCGAGACTTCTTTGTAGCGCTGATTTGCCTTTCCAGGTTGCTTGGTTGGCCAAAAAGGGCGTATGCGTTTTTTCCTGAATATATTCAGGAAAAAACGCCTACGCCCTTTTTGGCCAAGGGCATCATTGTCAACGTTTTGCCGCTTTTCATGTGCTTTAAAGGCGATTCGAATCTACCTCCTGAAATCTGTTTCCTGCAATTCTGCCTTGATTTCAAATCCTCTTCTTTGCCTTCCCTCAATATATTTGTGGACGAGAGTTATCATTTATAACTCTGCAGGTTTGTGAATTGCAGTGCCCTGAAGCTCCATTTTACAAGTCGCTTTTTTTGGGAGCTGGCCGCAAAAGCGCAGGATGGCTTCAGGCCCTGTTCTGGTTCCGGGGGGCAGGCTGAGCCTGTGGTTAATTCTTCTTCCTGATGGGAAAATAGAGTGACCTGTGCCTGTCCCAACACCAAGAGCTAGTCTCTCATTGGTTCCCCGTCTTCCCGTTCATCCTCAGGACAAATTGCAACCTGTACGGAACAGGAGGTTAAAGGTGCTGATGCTCCAAGTAGGGAGATTGCTAGTAAAGTGGCTGGAATGGCGAACCCGAGCACAAGGAGATGAGAAATGAGGTGCGTTTTAGAAACCTTTCCCCATCACACGGTGTACCATCTTCTGGGTTTCTCATGCATGTTTTCGATGTAGGAAGATGCCCTTGAACCTGGAGATTTGGGACCCATGCGATGGGTAGCACGCAGTATTACTTTAAAGGGTCTGCGTTTGCTCACCCAACCTCACCAAACCTCTCAGCCCCAAGAGTGTCCACCCTTATGTCTCATCCAGCTGTGGGTCTAGATATGGTCAATCCAGGTTGCATCACAGCCCCTGAACGAATTGTGTAAGAATTTCTCTCTCTTTCCCTGTCTTTGTTTCATGGGTTTTTAAAAGTAATTTATTTTTATAATGGGGTTTAGCTGCTTTTCACGGCTGTGTTTATGCCGCTTTACACCCACTTGACACACTAACAGAGAGATAGCAATACATAGGTTTTAAGATTATTACTAGTCAGATATATTCTTGTGCGGTGAATCGGGCGTGTTGAGTCCAGTTCTCTGAGCAAGGAGTAGGTCTTGTCTATTACATATTGGGTTTATGGAACGGTATCTGAGCTAATTTGAAACTCTTGTTTTATGTATCACGCCACCTCACATTTCCCGTTAAGCAGCCATAGTGTGTTTTCTGCATGTGTGACTCTGTTCTGTTTTGTAATTCACTTCAAGTGTAACGGTTTTTACATTCCCTCTATAAGTGACACCTTATGAGAAGTGTCCTTTTCTGTGTGACTTATTTCACTTAGAATCGTCTTACCTAAATCCACTCATCATGCTGCTACTAGCCTTATGACATTGATTTCATGGCTGAGTGATATTCCATTGTACATAAGGACCACAACTTTTTGATCCATTTTTCGCTTTCCTGGGATATTTAAGGTGGAATGAAGTGGAGGTCCTTGTCAGCAGAGCAGCCCTAAACTTTGGGGTGCTTGTGTCTTGCTGATTTTCAATTTTCCCACTTTATCCCCCCATGCGTGGTAGTGCCCTATGCTCTCTAAGCTGTGTTTTTTAGATGTTTCAGGACACACCGTACACTTCTCCAGAGTGGCTGTTGGCAATTTAAATCCCGCCCATCAGTGTAGCAAGGCTCCCATTTCTCCATGGCCTGTCCTGCATTTCTGGTTTTGACACTTTTTTCAGCATGGCCCTTTTGACCGATGGGAAGCGAGACTTCTTTGTAGCGCTGATTTGCCTTTCCAGGTTGCTTGGTTGGCCAAAAAGGGCGTATGCGTTTTTTCCTGAATATATTCAGGAAAAAACGCATACGCCCTTTTTGGCCAAGGGCATCATTGTCAACGTTTTGCTGCTTTTCATGTGCTTTAAAGGCGATTCGAATCTACCTCCTGAAATCTGTTTCCTGCAATTCTGCCTTGATTTCAAATCCTCTTCTTTGCCTTCCCTCAATATATTTGTGGACGAGAGTTATCATTTATAACTCTGCAGGTTTGTGAATTGCAGTGCCCTGAAGCTCCATTTTACAAGTCGCTTTTTTTGGGAGCTGGCCGCAAAAGCGCAGGATGGCTTCAGGCCCTGTTCTGGTTCCGGGGGGCAGGCTGAGCCTGTGGTTAATTCTTCTTCCTGATGGGAAAATAGAGTGACCTGTGCCTGTCCCAACACCAAGAGCTAGTCTCTCATTGGTTCCCCGTCTTCCCGTTCATCCTCAGGACAAATTGCAACCTGTACGGAACAGGAGGTTAAAGGTGCTGATGCTCCAAGTAGGGAGATTGCTAGTAAAGTGGCTGGAATGGCGAACCCGAGCACAAGGAGATGAGAAATGAGGTGCGTTTTAGAAACCTTTCCCCATCACACGGTGTACCATCTTCTGGGTTTCTCATGCATGTTTTCGATGTAGGAAGATGCCCTTGAACCTGGAGATTTGGGACCCATGCGATGGGTAGCATGCAGTATTACTTTAAAGGGTCTGCGTTTGCTCACCCAACCTCACCAAACCTCTCAGCCCCAAGAGTGTCCACCCTTATGTCTCATCCAGCAGTGTGTCTAGATATGGTCAATCCAGGTTGCATCACAGCCCCTGAACGAATTGTGTAAGAATTTCTCTCTCTTTCCCTGTCTTTGTTTCATGGGTTTTTAAAAGTAATTTATTTTTATAATGGGGTTTAGCTGCTTTTCACGGCTGTGTTTATGCCGCTTTACACCCACTTGACACACTAACAGAGAGATATCAATACATAGGTTTTAAGATTATTACTAGTCAGATATATTCTTGTGCGGTGAATCGGGCGTGTTGAGTCCAGTTCTCTGAGCAAGGAGTAGGTCTTGTCTATTACATATTGGGTTTATGGAACGGTATCTGAGCTAATTTGAAACTCTTGTTTTATGTATCACCCCACCTCACCTTTCCCGTTAAGCAGCCATAGTGTGTTTTCTGCATGTGTGACTCTGTTCTGTTTTGTAATTCAGTTCAAGTGTAACGGTTTTTACATTCCCTCTATAAGTGACACCTTATGAGAAGTGTCCTTTTCTGTGTGACTTATTTCACTTAGAATCGTCTTACCTAAATCCACTCATCATGCTGCTACTAGCCTTATGACATTGATTTCATGGCTGAGTGATATTCCATTGTACATAAGGACCACAACTTTTTTATCCATTTTTCGCTTTCCTGGGATATTTAAGGTGGAATGAAGTGGAGGTCCTTGTCAACAGAGCAGCCCTAAACTTTGGGGTGCTTGTGTCTTGCTGATTTTCAATTTTCCCACTTTATCCCCCCATGCGTGGAAGTGCCCTATGCTCTCTAAGCTGTGTTTTTTAGATGTTTCAGGACACACCGTACACTTCTCCAGAGTGGCTGTTGGCGATTTACATCCCGCCCATCAGTGTAGCAAGGCTCCGATTCCTCCATGGCCTGTCCTGCATTTCTGGTTTTGACACTTTTTTCAGCATGGCCCTTTTGACCTATGGGAAGCGAGACTTCTTTGTAGCGCTGATTTGCCTTTCCAGGTTGCTTGGTTGGCCAAAAAGGGCGTATGCGTTTTTTCCTGAATATATTCAGGAAAAAACGCATACGCCCTTTTTGGCCAAGGGCATCATTGTCAACGTTTTGCCGCTTTTCATGTGCTTTAAAGGCGATTCGAATCTACCTCCTGAAATCTGTTTCCTGCAATTCTGCCTTGATTTCAAATCCTCTTCTTTGCCTTCCCTCAATATATTTGTGGACGAGAGTTATCATTTATAACTCTGCAGGTTTGTGAATTGCAGTGCCCTGAAGCTCCATTTTACAAGTCGCTTTTTTTGGGAGCTGGCCGCAAAAGCGCAGGATGGCTTCAGGCCCTGTTCTGGTTCCGGGGGGCAGGCTGAGCCTGTGGTTAATTCTTCTTCCTGATGGGAAAATAGAGTGACCTGTGCCTGTCCCAACACCAAGAGCTAGTCTCTCATTGGTTCCCCGTCTTCCCGTTCATCCTCAGGACAAATTGCAACCTGTACGGAACAGGAGGTTAAAGGTGCTGATGCTCCAAGTAGGGAGATTGCTAGTAAAGTGGCTGGAATGGCGAACCCGAGCACAAGGAGATGAGAAATGAGGTGCGTTTTAGAAACCTTTCCCCATCACACGGTGTACCATCTTCTGGGTTTCTCATGCATGTTTTCGATGTAGGAAGATGCCCTTGAACCTGGAGATTTGGGACCCATGCGATGGGTAGCATGCAGTATTACTTTAAAGGGTCTGCGTTTGCTCACCCAACCTCACCAAACCTCTCAGCCCCAAGAGTGTCCACCCTTATGTCTCATCCAGCAGTGGGTCTAGATATGGTCAATCCAGGTTGCATCACAGCCCCTGAACGAATTGTGTAAGAATTTCTCTCTCTTTCCCTGTCTTTGTTTCATGGGTTTTTAAAAGTAATTTATTTTTATAATGGGGTTTAGCTGCTTTTCACGGCTGTGTTTATGCCGCTTTACACCCACTTGACACACTAACAGAGAGATATCAATACATAGGTTTTAAGATTATTACTAGTCAGATATATTCTTGTGCGGTGAATCGGGCGTGTTGAGTCCAGTTCTCTGAGCAAGGAGTAGGTCTTGTCTATTCCATATTGGGTTTATGGAACGGTATCTGAGCTAATTTGAAACTCTTGTTTTATGTATCACCCCACCTCACCTTTCCCGTTAAGCAGCCATAGTGTGTTTTCTGCATGTGTGACTCTGTTCTGTTTTGTAATTCAGTTCAAGTGTAACGGTTTTTACATTCCCTCTATAAGTGACACCTTATGAGAAGTGTCCTTTTCTGTGTGACTTATTTCACTTAGAATCGTCTTACCTAAATCCACTCATCATGCTGCTACTAGCCTTATGACATTGATTTCATGGCTGAGTGATATTCCATTGTACATAAGGACCACAACTTTTTTATCCATTTTTCGCTTTCCTGGGATATTTAAGGTGGAATGAAGTGGAGGTCCTTGTCAACAGAGCAGCCCTAAACTTTGGGGTGCTTGTGTCTTGCTGATTTTCAATTTTCCCACTTTATCCCCCCATGCGTGGAAGTGCCCTATGCTCTCTAAGCTGTGTTTTTTAGATGTTTCAGGACACACCGTACACTTCTCCAGAGTGGCTGTTGGCGATTTACATCCCGCCCATCAGTGTAGCAAGGCTCCGATTCCTCCATGGCCTGTCCTGCATTTCTGGTTTTGACACTTTTTTCAGCATGGCCCTTTTGACCTATGGGAAGCGAGACTTCTTTGTAGCGCTGATTTGCCTTTCCAGGTTGCTTGGTTGGCCAAAAAGGGCGTATGCGTTTTTTCCTGAATATATTCAGGAAAAAACGCATACGCCCTTTTTGGCCAAGGGCATCATTGTCAACGTTTTGCCGCTTTTCATGTGCTTTAAAGGCGATTCGAATCTACCTCCTGAAATCTGTTTCCTGCAATTCTGCCTTGATTTCAAATCCTCTTCTTTGCCTTCCCTCAATATATTTGTGGACGAGAGTTATCATTTATAACTCTGCAGGTTTGTGAATTGCAGTGCCCTGAAGCTCCATTTTACAAGTCGCTTTTTTGGGAGCTGGCCGCAAAAGCGCAGGATGGCTTCAGGCCCTGTTCTGGTTCCGGGGGGCAGGTTGAGCCTGTGGTTAATTCTTCTTCCTGATGGGAAAATAGAGTGACCTGTGCCTGTCCCAACACCAAGAGCTAGTCTCTCATTGGTTCCCCGTCTTCCCGTTCATCCTCAGGACAAATTGCAACCTGTACGGAACAGGAGGTTAAAGGTGCTGATGCTCCAAGTAGGGAGATTGCTAGTAAAGTGGCTGGAATGGCGAACCCGAGCACAAGGAGATGAGAAATGAGGTGCGTTTTAGAAACCTTTCCCCATCACACGGTGTACCATCTTCTGGGTTTCTCATGCATGTTTTCGATGTAGGAAGATGCCCTTGAACCTGGAGATTTGGGACCCATGCGATGGGTAGCACGCAGTATTACTTTAAAGGGTCTGCGTTTGCTCACCCAACCTCACCAAACCTCTCAGCCCCAAGAGTGTCCACCCTTATGTCTCATCCAGCTGTGGGTCTAGATATGGTCAATCCAGGTTGCATCACAGCCCCTGAACGAATTGTGTAAGAATTTCTCTGTCTTTCCCTGTCTTTGTTTCATGGGTTTTTAAAAGTAATTTATTTTTATAATGGGGTTTAGCTGCTTTTCACGGCTCTGTTTATGCCGCTTTACACCCACTTGACACACTAACAGAGAGATATCAATACATAGGTTTTAAGATTATTACTAGTCAGATATATTCTTGTGCGGTGAATCGGGCGTGTTGAGTCCAGTTCTCTGAGCAAGGAGTAGGTCTTGTCTATTACATATTGGGTTTATGGAACGGTATCTGAGCTAATTTGAAACTCTTGTTTTATGTATCACCCCACCTCACCTTTCCCGTTAAGCAGCCATAGTGTGTTTTCTGCATGTGTGACTCTGTTCTGTTTTGTAATTCAGTTCAAGTGTAACGGTTTTTACATTCCCTCTATAAGTGACACCTTATGAGAAGTGTCCTTTTCTGTGTGACTTATTTCACTTAGAATCGTCTTACCTAAATCCACTCATCATGCTGCTACTAGCCTTATGACATTGATTTCATGGCTGAGTGATATTCCATTGTACATAAGGACCACAACTTTTTTATCCATTTTTCGCTTTCCTGGGATATTTAAGGTGGAATGAAGTGGAGGTCCTTGTCAACAGAGCAGCCCTAAACTTTGGGGTGCTTGTGTCTTGCTGATTTTCAATTTTCCCACTTTATCCCCCCATGCGTGGAAGTGCCCTATGCTCTCTAAGCTGTGTTTTTTAGATGTTTCAGGACACACCGTACACTTCTCCAGAGTGGCTGTTGGCGATTTACATCCCGCCCATCAGTGTAGCAAGGCTCCGATTCCTCCATGGCCTGTCCTGCATTTCTGGTTTTGACACTTTTTTCAGCATGGCCCTTTTGACCTATGGGAAGTGAGACTTCTTTGTAGCGCTGATTTGCCTTTCCAGGTTGCTTGGTTGGCCAAAAAGGGCGTATGCGTTTTTTCCTGAATATATTCAGGAAAAAACGCATACGCCCTTTTTGGCCAAGGGCATCATTGTCAACGTTTTGCCGCTTTTCATGTGCTTTAAAGGCGATTCGAATCTACCTCCTGAAATCTGTTTCCTGCAATTCTGCCTTGATTTCAAATCCTCTTCTTTGCCTTCCCTCAATATATTTGTGGACGAGAGTTATCATTTATAACTCTGCAGGTTTGTGAATTGCAGTGCCCTGAAGCTCCATTTTACAAGTCGCTTTTTTGGGAGCTGGCCGCAAAAGCGCAGGATGGCTTCAGGCCCTGTTCTGGTTCCGGGGGGCAGGTTGAGCCTGTGGTTAATTCTTCTTCCTGATGGGAAAATAGAGTGACCTGTGCCTGTCCCAACACCAAGAGCTAGTCTCTCATTGGTTCCCCGTCTTCCCGTTCATCCTCAGGACAAATTGCAACCTGTACGGAACAGGAGGTTAAAGGTGCTGATGCTCCAAGTAGGGAGATTGCTAGTAAAGTGGCTGGAATGGCGAACCCGAGCACAAGGAGATGAGAAATGAGGTGCGTTTTAGAAACCTTTCCCCATCACACGGTGTACCATCTTCTGGGTTTCTCATGCATGTTTTCGATGTAGGAAGATGCCCTTGAACCTGGAGATTTGGGACCCATGCGATGGGTAGCACGCAGTATTACTTTAAAGGGTCTGCGTTTGCTCACCCAACCTCACCAAACCTCTCAGCCCCAAGAGTGTCCACCCTTATGTCTCATCCAGCTGTGGGTCTAGATATGGTCAATCCAGGTTGCATCACAGCCCCTGAACGAATTGTGTAAGAATTTCTCTGTCTTTCCCTGTCTTTGTTTCATGGGTTTTTAAAAGTAATTTATTTTTATAATGGGGTTTAGCTGCTTTTCACGGCTGTGTTTATGCCGCTTTACACCCACTTGACACACTAACAGAGAGATATCAATACATAGGTTTTAAGATTATTACTAGTCAGATATATTCTTGTGCGGTGAATCGGGCGTGTTGAGTCCAGTTCTCTGAGCAAGGAGTAGGTCTTGTCTATTACATATTGGGTTTATGGAACGGTATCTGAGCTAATTTGAAACTCTTGTTTTATGTATCACCCCACCTCACCTTTCCCGTTAAGCAGCCATAGTGTGTTTTCTGCATGTGTGACTCTGTTCTGTTTTGTAATTCAGTTCAAGTGTAACGGTTTTTACATTCCCTCTATAAGTGACACCTTATGAGAAGTGTCCTTTTCTGTGTGACTTATTTCACTTAGAATCGTCTTACCTAAATCCACTCATCATGCTGCTACTAGCCTTATGACATTGATTTCATGGCTGAGTGATATTCCATTGTACATAAGGACCACAACTTTTTTATCCATTTTTCGCTTTCCTGGGATATTTAAGGTGGAATGAAGTGGAGGTCCTTGTCAACAGAGCAGCCCTAAACTTTGGGGTGCTTGTGTCTTGCTGATTTTCAATTTTCCCACTTTATCCCCCCATACGTGGAAGTGCCCTATGCTCTCTAAGCTGTGTTTTTTAGATGTTTCAGGACACACCGTACACTTCTCCAGAGTGGCTGTTGGCGATTTACATCCCGCCCATCAGTGTAGCAAGGCTCCGATTCCTCCATGGCCTGTCCTGCATTTCTGGTTTTGACACTTTTTTCAGCATGGCCCTTTTGACCGATGGGAAGCGAGACTTCTTTGTAGCGCTGATTTGCCTTTCCAGGTTGCTTGGTTGGCCAAAAAGGGCGTATGCGTTTTTTCCTGAATATATTCAGGAAAAAACGCATACGCCCTTTTTGGCCAAGGGCATCATTGTCAACGTTTTGCCGCTTTTCATGTGCTTTAAAGGCGATTCGAATCTACCTCCTGAAATCTGTTTCCTGCAATTCTGCCTTGATTTCAAATCCTCTTCTTTGCCTTCCCTCAATATATTTGTGGACGAGAGTTATCATTTATAACTCTGCAGGTTTGTGAATTGCAGTGCCCTGAAGCTCCATTTTACAAGTCGCTTTTTTGGGAGCTGGCCGCAAAAGCGCAGGATGGCTTCAGGCCCTGTTCTGGTTCCGGGGGGCAGGCTGAGCCTGTGCTTAATTCTTCTTCCTGATGGGAAAATAGAGTGACCTGTGCCTGTCCCAACACCAAGAGCTAGTCTCTCATTGGTTCCCCGTCTTCCCGTTCATCCTCAGGACAAATTGCAACCTGTACGGAACAGGAGGTTAAAGGTGCTGATGCTCCAAGTAGGGAGATTGCTAGTAAAGTGGCTGGAATGGCGAACCCGAGCACAAGGAGATGAGAAATGAGGTGCGTTTTAGAAACCTTTCCCCATCACACGGTGTACCATCTTCTGGGTTTCTCATGCATGTTTTCGATGTAGGAAGATGCCCTTGAACCTGGAGATTTGGGACCCATGCGATGGGTAGCACGCAGTATTACTTTAAAGGGTCTGCGTTTGCTCACCCAACCTCACCAAACCTCTCAGCCCCAAGAGTGTCCACCCTTATGTCTCATCCAGCTGTGGGTCTAGATATGGTCAATCCAGGTTGCATCACAGCCCCTGAACGAATTGTGTAAGAATTTCTCTGTCTTTCCCTGTCTTTGTTTCATGGGTTTTTAAAAGTAATTTATTTTTATAATGGGGTTTAGCTGCTTTTCACGGCTCTGTTTATGCCGCTTTACACCCACTTGACACACTAACAGAGAGATATCAATACATAGGTTTTAAGATTATTACTAGTCAGATATATTCTTGTGCGGTGAATCGGGCGTGTTGAGTCCAGTTCTCTGAGCAAGGAGTAGGTCTTGTCTATTACATATTGGGTTTATGGAACGGTATCTGAGCTAATTTGAAACTCTTGTTTTATGTATCACCCCACCTCACCTTTCCCGTTAAGCAGCCATAGTGTGTTTTCTGCATGTGTGACTCTGTTCTGTTTTGTAATTCAGTTCAAGTGTAACGGTTTTTACATTCCCTCTATAAGTGACACCTTATGAGAAGTGTCCTTTTCTGTGTGACTTATTTCACTTAGAATCGTCTTACCTAAATCCACTCATCATGCTGCTACTAGCCTTATGACATTGATTTCATGGCTGAGTGATATTCCATTGTACATAAGGACCACAACTTTTTTATCCATTTTTCGCTTTCCTGGGATATTTAAGGTGGAATGAAGTGGAGGTCCTTGTCAACAGAGCAGCCCTAAACTTTGGGGTGCTTGTGTCTTGCTGATTTTCAATTTTCCCACTTTATCCCCCCATGCGTGGAAGTGCCCTATGCTCTCTAAGCTGTGTTTTTTAGATGTTTCAGGACACACCGTACACTTCTCCAGAGTGGCTGTTGGCGATTTACATCCCGCCCATCAGTGTAGCAAGGCTCCGATTCCTCCATGGCCTGTCCTGCATTTCTGGTTTTGACACTTTTTTCAGCATGGCCCTTTTGACCTATGGGAAGCGAGACTTCTTTGTAGCGCTGATTTGCCTTTCCAGGTTGCTTGGTTGGCCAAAAAGGGCGTATGCGTTTTTTCCTGAATATATTCAGGAAAAAACGCATACGCCCTTTTTGGCCAAGGGCATCATTGTCAACGTTTTGCCGCTTTTCATGTGCTTTAAAGGCGATTCGAATCTACCTCCTGAAATCTGTTTCCTGCAATTCTGCCTTGATTTCAAATCCTCTTCTTTGCCTTCCCTCAATATATTTGTGGACGAGAGTTATCATTTATAACTCTGCAGGTTTGTGAATTGCAGTGCCCTGAAGCTCCATTTTACAAGTCGCTTTTTTGGGAGCTGGCCGCAAAAGCGCAGGATGGCTTCAGGCCCTGTTCTGGTTCCGGGGGGCAGGTTGAGCCTGTGGTTAATTCTTCTTCCTGATGGGAAAATAGAGTGACCTGTGCCTGTCCCAACACCAAGAGCTAGTCTCTCATTGGTTCCCCGTCTTCCCGTTCATCCTCAGGACAAATTGCAACCTGTACGGAACAGGAGGTTAAAGGTGCTGATGCTCCAAGTAGGGAGATTGCTAGTAAAGTGGCTGGAATGGCGAACCCGAGCACAAGGAGATGAGAAATGAGGTGCGTTTTAGAAACCTTTCCCCATCACACGGTGTACCATCTTCTGGGTTTCTCATGCATGTTTTCGATGTAGGAAGATGCCCTTGAACCTGGAGATTTGGGACCCATGCGATGGGTAGCACGCAGTATTACTTTAAAGGGTCTGCGTTTGCTCACCCAACCTCACCAAACCTCTCAGCCCCAAGAGTGTCCACCCTTATGTCTCATCCAGCTGTGGGTCTAGATATGGTCAATCCAGGTTGCATCACAGCCCCTGAACGAATTGTGTAAGAATTTCTCTGTCTTTCCCTGTCTTTGTTTCATGGGTTTTTAAAAGTAATTTATTTTTATAATGGGGTTTAGCTGCTTTTCACGGCTCTGTTTATGCCGCTTTACACCCACTTGACACACTAACAGAGAGATATCAATACATAGGTTTTAAGATTATTACTAGTCAGATATATTCTTGTGCGGTGAATCGGGCGTGTTGAGTCCAGTTCTCTGAGCAAGGAGTAGGTCTTGTCTATTACATATTGGGTTTATGGAACGGTATCTGAGCTAATTTGAAACTCTTGTTTTATGTATCACGCCACCTCCCATTTCCCGTTAAGCAGCCATAGTGTGTTTTCTGCATGTGTGACTCTGTTCTGTTTTGTAATTCAGTTCAAGTGTAACGGTTTTTACATTCCCTCTATAAGTGACACCTTATGAGAAGTGTGCTTTTCTGTGTGACTTATTTCACTTAGAATCGTCTTACCTAAATCCACTCATCATGCTGCTACTAGCCTTATGACATTGATTTCATGGCTGAGTGATATTCCATTGTACATAAGGACCACAACTTTTTGATCCATTTTTCGCTTTCCTGGGATATTTAAGGTGGAATGAAGTGGAGGTCCTTGTCAGCAGAGCAGCCCTAAACTTTGGGGTGCTTGTGTCTTGCTGATTTTCAATTTTCCCACTTTATCCCCCCATGCGTGGAAGTGCCCTATGCTCTCTAAGCTGTGTTTTTTAGATGTTTCAGGACACACCGTACACTTCTCCAGAGTGGCTGTTGGCAATTTACATCCCGCCCATCAGTGTAGCAAGGCTCCCATTTCTCCATGGCCTGTCCTGCATTTCTGGTTTTGACACTTTTTTCAGCATGGCCCTTTTGACCGATGGGAAGCGAGACTTCTTTGTAGCGCTGATTTGCCTTTCCAGGTTGCTTGGTTGGCAAAAAAGGGCGTAGGCGTTTTTTCCTGAATATATTCAGGAAAAAACGCCTACGCCCTTTTTGGCCAAGGGCATCATTGTCAACGTTTTGCCGCTTTTCATGTGCTTTAAAGGCGATTCGAATCTACCTCCTGAAATCTGTTTCCTGCAATTCTGCCTTGATTTCAAATCCTCTTCTTTGCCTTCCCTCAATATATTTGTGGACGAGAGTTATCATTTATAACTCTGCAGGTTTGTGAATTGCAGTGCCCTGAAGCTCCATTTTACAAGTCGCTTTTTTTGGGAGCTGGCCGCAAAAGCGCAGGATGGCTTCAGGCCCTGTTCTGGTTCCGGGGGGCAGGCTGAGCCTGTGGTTAATTCTTCTTCCTGATGGGAAAATAGAGTGACCTGTGCCTGTCCCAACACCAAGAGCTAGTCTCTCATTGGTTCCCCGTCTTCCCGTTCATCCTCAGGACAAATTGCAACCTGTACGGAACAGGAGGTTAAAGGTGCTGATGCTCCAAGTAGGGAGATTGCTAGTAAAGTGGCTGGAATGGCGAACCCGAGCACAAGGAGATGAGAAATGAGGTGCGTTTTAGAAACCTTTCCCCATCACACGGTGTACCATCTTCTGGGTTTCTCATGCATGTTTTCGATGTAGGAAGATGCCCTTGAACCTGGAGATTTGGGACCCATGCGATGGGTAGCATGCAGTATTACTTTAAAGGGTCTGCGTTTGCTCACCCAACCTCACCAAACCTCTCAGCCCCAAGAGTGTCCACCCTTATGTCTCATCCAGCAGTGGGTCTAGATATGGTCAATCCAGGTTGCATCACAGCCCCTGAACGAATTGTGTAAGAATTTCTCTCTCTTTCCCTGTCTTTGTTTCATGGGTTTTTAAAAGTAATTTATTTTTATAATGGGGTTTAGCTGCTTTTCACGGCTGTGTTTATGCCGCTTTACACCCACTTGACACACTAACAGAGAGATATCAATACATAGGTTTTAAGATTATTACTAGTCAGATATATTCTTGTGCGGTGAATCGGGCGTGTTGAGTCCAGTTCTCTGAGCAAGGAGTAGGTCTTGTCTATTACATATTGGGTTTATGGAACGGTATCTGAGCTAATTTGAAACTCTTGTTTTATGTATCACGCCACCTCCCATTTCCCGTTAAGCAGCCATAGTGTGTTTTCTGCATGTGTGACTCTGTTCTGTTTTGTAATTCAGTTCAAGTGTAACGGTTTTTACATTCCCTCTATAAGTGACACCTTATGAGAAGTGTCCTTTTCTGTGTGACTTATTTCACTTAGAATCGTCTTACCTAAATCCACTCATCATGCTGCTACTAGCCTTATGACATTGATTTCATGGCTGAGTGATATTCCATTGTACATAAGGACCACAACTTTTTGATCCATTTTTCGCTTTCCTGGGATATTTAAGGTGGAATGAAGTGGAGGTCCTTGTCAGCAGAGCAGCCCTAAACTTTGGGGTGCTTGTGTCTTGCTGATTTTCAATTTTCCCACTTTATCCCCCCATGCGTGGAAGTGCCCTATGCTCTCTAAGCTGTGTTTTTTAGATGTTTCAGGACACACCGTACACTTCTCCAGAGTGGCTGTTGGCAATTTACATCCCGCCCATCAGTGTAGCAAGGCTCCCATTTCTCCATGGCCTGTCCTGCATTTCTGGTTTTGACACTTTTTTCAGCATGGCCCTTTTGACCGATGGGAAGCGAGACTTCTTTGTAGCGCTGATTTGCCTTTCCAGGTTGCTTGGTTGGCCAAAAAGGGCGTATGCGTTTTTTCCTGAATATATTCAGGAAAAAACGCATACGCCCTTTTTGGCCAAGGGCATCATTGTCAACGTTTTGCCGCTTTTCATGTGCTTTAAAGGCGATTCGAATCTACCTCCTGAAATCTGTTTCCTGCAATTCTGCCTTGATTTCAAATCCTCTTCTTTGCCTTCCCTCAATATATTTGTGGACGAGAGTTATCATTTATAACTCTGCAGGTTTGTGAATTGCAGTGCCCTGAAGCTCCATTTTACAAGTCGCTTTTTTTGGGAGCTGGCCGCAAAAGCGCAGGATGGCTTCAGGCCCTGTTCTGGTTCCGGGGGGCAGGCTGAGCCTGTGGTTAATTCTTCTTCCTGATGGGAAAATAGAGTGACCTGTGCCTGTCCCAACACCAAGAGCTAGTCTCTCATTGGTTCCCCGTCTTCCCGTTCATCCTCAGGACAAATTGCAACCTGTACGGAACAGGAGGTTAAAGGTGCTGATGCTCCAAGTAGGGAGATTGCTAGTAAAGTGGCTGGAATGGCGAACCCGAGCACAAGGAGATGAGAAATGAGGTGCGTTTTAGAAACCTTTCCCCATCACACGGTGTACCATCTTCTGGGTTTCTCATGCATGTTTTCGATGTAGGAAGATGCCCTTGAACCTGGAGATTTGGGACCCATGCGATGGGTAGCACGCAGTATTACTTTAAAGGGTCTGCGTTTGCTCACCCAACCTCACCAAACCTCTCAGCCCCAAGAGTGTCCACCCTTATGTCTCATCCAGCTGTGGGTCTAGATATGGTCAATCCAGGTTGCATCACAGCCCCTGAACGAATTGTGTAAGAATTTCTCTCTCTTTCCCTGTCTTTGTTTCATGGGTTTTTAAAAGTAATTTATTTTTATAATGGGGTTTAGCTGCTTTTCACGGCTGTGTTTATGCCGCTTTACACCCACTTGACACACTAACAGAGAGATAGCAATACATAGGTTTTAAGATTATTACTAGTCAGATATATTCTTGTGCGGTGAATCGGGCGTGTTGAGTCCAGTTCTCTGAGCAAGGAGTAGGTCTTGTCTATTACATATTGGGTTTATGGAACGGTATCTGAGCTAATTTGAAACTCTTGTTTTATGTATCACCCCACCTCACATTTCCCGTTAAGCAGCCATAGTGTGTTTTCTGCATGTGTGACTCTGTTCTGTTTTGTAATTCAGTTCAAGTGTAACGGTTTTTACATTCCCTCTATAAGTGACACCTTATGAGAAGTGTCCTTTTCTGTGTGACTTATTTCACTTAGAATCGTCTTACCTAAATCCACTCATCATGCTGCTACTAGCCTTATGACATTGATTTCATGGCTGAGTGATATTCCATTGTACATAAGGACCACAACTTTTTGATCCATTTTTCGCTTTCCTGGGATATTTAAGGTGGAATGAAGTGGAGGTCCTTGTCAGCAGAGCAGCCCTAAACTTTGGGGTGCTTGTGTCTTGCTGATTTTCAATTTTCCCACTTTATCCCCCCATGCGTGGAAGTGCCCTATGCTCTCTAAGCTGTGTTTTTTAGATGTTTCAGGACACACCGTACACTTCTCCAGAGTGGCTGTTGGCAATTTACATCCCGCCCATCAGTGTAGCAAGGCTCCCATTTCTCCATGGCCTGTCCTGCATTTCTGGTTTTGACACTTTTTTCAGCATGGCCCTTTTGACCGATGGGAAGCGAGACTTCTTTGTAGCGCTGATTTGCCTTTCCAGGTTGCTTGGTTGGCCAAAAAGGGCGTATGCGTTTTTTCCTGAATATATTCAGGAAAAAACGCATACGCCCTTTTTGGCCAAGGGCATCATTGTCAACGTTTTGCCGCTTTTCATGTGCTTTAAAGGCGATTCGAATCTACCTCCTGAAATCTGTTTCCTGCAATTCTGCCTTGATTTCAAATCCTCTTCTTTGCCTTCCCTCAATATATTTGTGGACGAGAGTTATCATTTATAACTCTGCAGGTTTGTGAATTGCAGTGCCCTGAAGCTCCATTTTACAAGTCGCTTTTTTTGGGAGCTGGCCGCAAAAGCGCAGGATGGCTTCAGGCCCTGTTCTGGTTCCGGGGGGCAGGCTGAGCCTGTGGTTAATTCTTCTTCCTGATGGGAAAATAGAGTGACCTGTGCCTGTCCCAACACCAAGAGCTAGTCTCTCATTGGTTCCCCGTCTTCCCGTTCATCCTCAGGACAAATTGCAACCTGTATGGAACAGGAGGTTAAAGGTGCTGATGCTCCAAGTAGGGAGATTGCTAGTAAAGTGGCTGGAATGGCGAACCCGAGCACAAGGAGATGAGAAATGAGGTGCGTTTTAGAAACCTTTCCCCATCACACGGTGTACCATCTTCTGGGTTTCTCATGCATGTTTTCGATGTAGGAAGATGCCCTTGAACCTGGAGATTTGGGACCCATGCGATGGGTAGCACGCAGTATTACTTTAAAGGGTCTGCGTTTGCTCACCCAACCTCACCAAACCTCTCAGCCCCAAGAGTGTCCACCCTTATGTCTCATCCAGCTGTGGGTCTAGATATGGTCAATCCAGGTTGCATCACAGCCCCTGAACGAATTGTGTAAGAATTTCTCTCTCTTTCCCTGTCTTTGTTTCATGGGTTTTTAAAAGTAATTTATTTTTATAATGGGGTTTAGCTGCTTTTCACGGCTGTGTTTATGCCGCTTTACACCCACTTGACACACTAACAGAGAGATAGCAATACATAGGTTTTAAGATTATTACTAGTCAGATATATTCTTGTGCGGTGAATCGGGCGTGTTGAGTCCAGTTCTCTGAGCAAGGAGTAGGTCTTGTCTATTACATATTGGGTTTATGGAACGGTATCTGAGCTAATTTGAAACTCTTGTTTTATGTATCACGCCACCTCACATTTCCCGTTAAGCAGCCATAGTGTGTTTTCTGCATGTGTGACTCTGTTCTGTTTTGTAATTCAGTTCAAGTGTAACGGTTTTTACATTCCCTCTATAAGTGACACCTTATGAGAAGTGTCCTTTTCTGTGTGACTTATTTCACTTAGAATCGTCTTACCTAAATCCACTCATCATGCTGCTACTAGCCTTATGACATTGATTTCATGGCTGAGTGATATTCCATTGTACATAAGGACCACAACTTTTTGATCCATTTTTCGCTTTCCTGGGATATTTAAGGTGGAATGAAGTGGAGGTCCTTGTCAGCAGAGCAGCCCTAAACTTTGGGGTGCTTGTGTCTTGCTGATTTTCAATTTTCCCACTTTATCCCCCCATGCGTGGTAGTGCCCTATGCTCTCTAAGCTGTGTTTTTTAGATGTTTCAGGACACACCGTACACTTCTCCAGAGTGGCTGTTGGCAATTTAAATCCCGCCCATCAGTGTAGCAAGGCTCCCATTTCTCCATGGCCTGTCCTGCATTTCTGGTTTTGACACTTTTTTCAGCATGGCCCTTTTGACCGATGGGAAGCGAGACTTCTTTGTAGCGCTGATTTGCCTTTCCAGGTTGCTTGGTTGGCCAAAAAGGGCGTATGCGTTTTTTCCTGAATATATTCAGGAAAAAACGCATACGCCCTTTTTGGCCAAGGGCATCATTGTCAACGTTTTGCTGCTTTTCATGTGCTTTAAAGGCGATTCGAATCTACCTCCTGAAATCTGTTTCCTGCAATTCTGCCTTGATTTCAAATCCTCTTCTTTGCCTTCCCTCAATATATTTGTGGACGAGAGTTATCATTTATAACTCTGCAGGTTTGTGAATTGCAGTGCCCTGAAGCTCCATTTTACAAGTCGCTTTTTTTGGGAGCTGGCCGCAAAAGCGCAGGATGGCTTCAGGCCCTGTTCTGGTTCCGGGGGGCAGGCTGAGCCTGTGGTTAATTCTTCTTCCTGATGGGAAAATAGAGTGACCTGTGCCTGTCCCAACACCAAGAGCTAGTCTCTCATTGGTTCCCCGTCTTCCCGTTCATCCTCAGGACAAATTGCAACCTGTACGGAACAGGAGGTTAAAGGTGCTGATGCTCCAAGTAGGGAGATTGCTAGTAAAGTGGCTGGAATGGCGAACCCGAGCACAAGGAGATGAGAAATGAGGTGCGTTTTAGAAACCTTTCCCCATCACACGGTGTACCATCTTCTGGGTTTCTCATGCATGTTTTCGATGTAGGAAGATGCCCTTGAACCTGGAGATTTGGGACCCATGCGATGGGTAGCATGCAGTATTACTTTAAAGGGTCTGCGTTTGCTCACCCAACCTCACCAAACCTCTCAGCCCCAAGAGTGTCCACCCTTATGTCTCATCCAGCAGTGGGTCTAGATATGGTCAATCCAGGTTGCATCACAGCCCCTGAACGAATTGTGTAAGAATTTCTCTCTCTTTCCCTGTCTTTGTTTCATGGGTTTTTAAAAGTAATTTATTTTTATAATGGGGTTTAGCTGCTTTTCACGGCTGTGTTTATGCCGCTTTACACCCACTTGACACACTAACAGAGAGATATCAATACATAGGTTTTAAGATTATTACTAGTCAGATATATTCTTGTGCGGTGAATCGGGCGTGTTGAGTCCAGTTCTCTGAGCAAGGAGTAGGTCTTGTCTATTACATATTGGGTTTATGGAACGGTATCTGAGCTAATTTGAAACTCTTGTTTTATGTATCACCCCACCTCACCTTTCCCGTTAAGCAGCCATAGTGTGTTTTCTGCATGTGTGACTCTGTTCTGTTTTGTAATTCAGTTCAAGTGTAACGGTTTTTACATTCCCTCTATAAGTGACACCTTATGAGAAGTGTCCTTTTCTGTGTGACTTATTTCACTTAGAATCGTCTTACCTAAATCCACTCATCATGCTGCTACTAGCCTTATGACATTGATTTCATGGCTGAGTGATATTCCATTGTACATAAGGACCACAACTTTTTTATCCATTTTTCGCTTTCCTGGGATATTTAAGGTGGAATGAAGTGGAGGTCCTTGTCAACAGAGCAGCCCTAAACTTTGGGGTGCTTGTGTCTTGCTGATTTTCAATTTTCCCACTTTATCCCCCCATGCGTGGAAGTGCCCTATGCTCTCTAAGCTGTGTTTTTTAGATGTTTCAGGACACACCGTACACTTCTCCAGAGTGGCTGTTGGCGATTTACATCCCGCCCATCAGTGTAGCAAGGCTCCGATTCCTCCATGGCCTGTCCTGCATTTCTGGTTTTGACACTTTTTTCAGCATGGCCCTTTTGACCTATGGGAAGCGAGACTTCTTTGTAGCGCTGATTTGCCTTTCCAGGTTGCTTGGTTGGCCAAAAAGGGCGTATGCGTTTTTTCCTGAATATATTCAGGAAAAAACGCATACGCCCTTTTTGGCCAAGGGCATCATTGTCAACGTTTTGCCGCTTTTCATGTGCTTTAAAGGCGATTCGAATCTACCTCCTGAAATCTGTTTCCTGCAATTCTGCCTTGATTTCAAATCCTCTTCTTTGCCTTCCCTCAATATATTTGTGGACGAGAGTTATCATTTATAACTCTGCAGGTTTGTGAATTGCAGTGCCCTGAAGCTCCATTTTACAAGTCGCTTTTTTGGGAGCTGGCCGCAAAAGCGCAGGATGGCTTCAGGCCCTGTTCTGGTTCCGGGGGGCAGGTTGAGCCTGTGGTTAATTCTTCTTCCTGATGGGAAAATAGAGTGACCTGTGCCTGTCCCAACACCAAGAGCTAGTCTCTCATTGGTTCCCCGTCTTCCCGTTCATCCTCAGGACAAATTGCAACCTGTACGGAACAGGAGGTTAAAGGTGCTGATGCTCCAAGTAGGGAGATTGCTAGTAAAGTGGCTGGAATGGCGAACCCGAGCACAAGGAGATGAGAAATGAGGTGCGTTTTAGAAACCTTTCCCCATCACACGGTGTACCATCTTCTGGGTTTCTCATGCATGTTTTCGATGTAGGAAGATGCCCTTGAACCTGGAGATTTGGGACCCATGCGATGGGTAGCACGCAGTATTACTTTAAAGGGTCTGCGTTTGCTCACCCAACCTCACCAAACCTCTCAGCCCCAAGAGTGTCCACCCTTATGTCTCATCCAGCTGTGGGTCTAGATATGGTCAATCCAGGTTGCATCACAGCCCCTGAACGAATTGTGTAAGAATTTCTCTGTCTTTCCCTGTCTTTGTTTCATGGGTTTTTAAAAGTAATTTATTTTTATAATGGGGTTTAGCTGCTTTTCACGGCTCTGTTTATGCCGCTTTACACCCACTTGACACACTAACAGAGAAATATCAATACATAGGTTTTAAGATTATTACTAGTCAGATATATTCTTGTGCGGTGAATCGGGCGTGTTGAGTCCAGTTCTCTGAGCAAGGAGTAGGTCTTGTCTATTACATATTGGGTTTATGGAACGGTATCTGAGCTAATTTGAAACTCTTGTTTTATGTATCACCCCACCTCACCTTTCCCGTTAAGCAGCCATAGTGTGTTTTCTGCATGTGTGACTCTGTTCTGTTTTGTAATTCAGTTCAAGTGTAACGGTTTTTACATTCCCTCTATAAGTGACACCTTATGAGAAGTGTCCTTTTCTGTGTGACTTATTTCACTTAGAATCGTCTTACCTAAATCCACTCATCATGCTGCTACTAGCCTTATGACATTGATTTCATGGCTGAGTGATATTCCATTGTACATAAGGACCACAACTTTTTTATCCATTTTTCGCTTTCCTGGGATATTTAAGGTGGAATGAAGTGGAGGTCCTTGTCAACAGAGCAGCCCTAAACTTTGGGGTGCTTGTGTCTTGCTGATTTTCAATTTTCCCACTTTATCCCCCCATGCGTGGAAGTGCCCTATGCTCTCTAAGCTGTGTTTTTTAGATGTTTCAGGACACACCGTACACTTCTCCAGAGTGGCTGTTGGCGATTTACATCCCGCCCATCAGTGTAGCAAGGCTCCGATTCCTCCATGGCCTGTCCTGCATTTCTGGTTTTGACACTTTTTTCAGCATGGCCCTTTTGACCTATGGGAAGCGAGACTTCTTTGTAGCGCTGATTTGCCTTTCCAGGTTGCTTGGTTGGCCAAAAAGGGCGTATGCGTTTTTTCCTGAATATATTCAGGAAAAAACGCATACGCCCTTTTTGGCCAAGGGCATCATTGTCAACGTTTTGCCGCTTTTCATGTGCTTTAAAGGCGATTCGAATCTACCTCCTGAAATCTGTTTCCTGCAATTCTGCCTTGATTTCAAATCCTCTTCTTTGCCTTCCCTCAATATATTTGTGGACGAGAGTTATCATTTATAACTCTGCAGGTTTGTGAATTGCAGTGCCCTGAAGCTCCATTTTACAAGTCGCTTTTTTGGGAGCTGGCCGCAAAAGCGCAGGATGGCTTCAGGCCCTGTTCTGGTTCCGGGGGGCAGGTTGAGCCTGTGGTTAATTCTTCTTCCTGATGGGAAAATAGAGTGACCTGTGCCTGTCCCAACACCAAGAGCTAGTCTCTCATTGGTTCCCCGTCTTCCCGTTCATCCTCAGGACAAATTGCAACCTGTACGGAACAGGAGGTTAAAGGTGCTGATGCTCCAAGTAGGGAGATTGCTAGTAAAGTGGCTGGAATGGCGAACCCGAGCACAAGGAGATGAGAAATGAGGTGCGTTTTAGAAACCTTTCCCCATCACACGGTGTACCATCTTCTGGGTTTCTCATGCATGTTTTCGATGTAGGAAGATGCCCTTGAACCTGGAGATTTGGGACCCATGCGATGGGTAGCACGCAGTATTACTTTAAAGGGTCTGCGTTTGCTCACCCAACCTCACCAAACCTCTCAGCCCCAAGAGTGTCCACCCTTATGTCTCATCCAGCTGTGGGTCTAGATATGGTCAATCCAGGTTGCATCACAGCCCCTGAACGAATTGTGTAAGAATTTCTCTGTCTTTCCCTGTCTTTGTTTCATGGGTTTTTAAAAGTAATTTATTTTTATAATGGGGTTTAGCTGCTTTTCACGGCTGTGTTTATGCCGCTTTACACCCACTTGACACACTAACAGAGAGATATCAATACATAGGTTTTAAGATTATTACTAGTCAGATATATTCTTGTGCGGTGAATCGGGCGTGTTGAGTCCAGTTCTCTGAGCAAGGAGTAGGTCTTGTCTATTACATATTGGGTTTATGGAACGGTATCTGAGCTAATTTGAAACTCTTGTTTTATGTATCACCCCACCTCACCTTTCCCGTTAAGCAGCCATAGTGTGTTTTCTGCATGTGTGACTCTGTTCTGTTTTGTAATTCAGTTCAAGTGTAACGGTTTTTACATTCCCTCTATAAGTGACACCTTATGAGAAGTGTCCTTTTCTGTGTGACTTATTTCACTTAGAATCGTCTTACCTAAATCCACTCATCATGCTGCTACTAGCCTTATGACATTGATTTCATGGCTGAGTGATATTCCATTGTACATAAGGACCACAACTTTTTGATCCATTTTTCGCTTTCCTGGGATATTTAAGGTGGAATGAAGTGGAGGTCCTTGTCAGCAGAGCAGCCCTAAACTTTGGGGTGCTTGTGTCTTGCTGATTTTCAATTTTCCCACTTTATCCCCCCATGCGTGGTAGTGCCCTATGCTCTCTAAGCTGTGTTTTTTAGATGTTTCAGGACACACCGTACACTTCTCCAGAGTGGCTGTTGGCAATTTAAATCCCGCCCATCAGTGTAGCAAGGCTCCCATTTCTCCATGGCCTGTCCTGCATTTCTGGTTTTGACACTTTTTTCAGCATGGCCCTTTTGACCGATGGGAAGCGAGACTTCTTTGTAGCGCTGATTTGCCTTTCCAGGTTGCTTGGTTGGCCAAAAAGGGCGTATGCGTTTTTTCCTGAATATATTCAGGAAAAAACGCATACGCCCTTTTTGGCCAAGGGCATCATTGTCAACGTTTTGCTGCTTTTCATGTGCTTTAAAGGCGATTCGAATCTACCTCCTGAAATCTGTTTCCTGCAATTCTGCCTTGATTTCAAATCCTCTTCTTTGCCTTCCCTCAATATATTTGTGGACGAGAGTTATCATTTATAACTCTGCAGGTTTGTGAATTGCAGTGCCCTGAAGCTCCATTTTACAAGTCGCTTTTTTTGGGAGCTGGCCGCAAAAGCGCAGGATGGCTTCAGGCCCTGTTCTGGTTCCGGGGGGCAGGCTGAGCCTGTGGTTAATTCTTCTTCCTGATGGGAAAATAGAGTGACCTGTGCCTGTCCCAACACCAAGAGCTAGTCTCTCATTGGTTCCCCGTCTTCCCGTTCATCCTCAGGACAAATTGCAACCTGTACGGAACAGGAGGTTAAAGGTGCTGATGCTCCAAGTAGGGAGATTGCTAGTAAAGTGGCTGGAATGGCGAACCCGAGCACAAGGAGATGAGAAATGAGGTGCGTTTTAGAAACCTTTCCCCATCACACGGTGTACCATCTTCTGGGTTTCTCATGCATGTTTTCGATGTAGGAAGATGCCCTTGAACCTGGAGATTTGGGACCCATGCGATGGGTAGCATGCAGTATTACTTTAAAGGGTCTGCGTTTGCTCACCCAACCTCACCAAACCTCTCAGCCCCAAGAGTGTCCACCCTTATGTCTCATCCAGCAGTGGGTCTAGATATGGTCAATCCAGGTTGCATCACAGCCCCTGAACGAATTGTGTAAGAATTTCTCTCTCTTTCCCTGTCTTTGTTTCATGGGTTTTTAAAAGTAATTTATTTTTATAATGGGGTTTAGCTGCTTTTCACGGCTGTGTTTATGCCGCTTTACACCCACTTGACACACTAACAGAGAGATATCAATACATAGGTTTTAAGATTATTACTAGTCAGATATATTCTTGTGCGGTGAATCGGGCGTGTTGAGTCCAGTTCTCTGAGCAAGGAGTAGGTCTTGTCTATTACATATTGGGTTTATGGAACGGTATCTGAGCTAATTTGAAACTCTTGTTTTATGTATCACCCCACCTCACCTTTCCCGTTAAGCAGCCATAGTGTGTTTTCTGCATGTGTGACTCTGTTCTGTTTTGTAATTCAGTTCAAGTGTAACGGTTTTTACATTCCCTCTATAAGTGACACCTTATGAGAAGTGTCCTTTTCTGTGTGACTTATTTCACTTAGAATCGTCTTACCTAAATCCACTCATCATGCTGCTACTAGCCTTATGACATTGATTTCATGGCTGAGTGATATTCCATTGTACATAAGGACCACAACTTTTTTATCCATTTTTCGCTTTCCTGGGATATTTAAGGTGGAATGAAGTGGAGGTCCTTGTCAACAGAGCAGCCCTAAACTTTGGGGTGCTTGTGTCTTGCTGATTTTCAATTTTCCCACTTTATCCCCCCATGCGTGGAAGTGCCCTATGCTCTCTAAGCTGTGTTTTTTAGATGTTTCAGGACACACCGTACACTTCTCCAGAGTGGCTGTTGGCGATTTACATCCCGCCCATCAGTGTAGCAAGGCTCCGATTCCTCCATGGCCTGTCCTGCATTTCTGGTTTTGACACTTTTTTCAGCATGGCCCTTTTGACCTATGGGAAGCGAGACTTCTTTGTAGCGCTGATTTGCCTTTCCAGGTTGCTTGGTTGGCCAAAAAGGGCGTATGCGTTTTTTCCTGAATATATTCAGGAAAAAACGCATACGCCCTTTTTGGCCAAGGGCATCATTGTCAACGTTTTGCCGCTTTTCATGTGCTTTAAAGGCGATTCGAATCTACCTCCTGAAATCTGTTTCCTGCAATTCTGCCTTGATTTCAAATCCTCTTCTTTGCCTTCCCTCAATATATTTGTGGACGAGAGTTATCATTTATAACTCTGCAGGTTTGTGAATTGCAGTGCCCTGAAGCTCCATTTTACAAGTCGCTTTTTTGGGAGCTGGCCGCAAAAGCGCAGGATGGCTTCAGGCCCTGTTCTGGTTCCGGGGGGCAGGTTGAGCCTGTGGTTAATTCTTCTTCCTGATGGGAAAATAGAGTGACCTGTGCCTGTCCCAACACCAAGAGCTAGTCTCTCATTGGTTCCCCGTCTTCCCGTTCATCCTCAGGACAAATTGCAACCTGTACGGAACAGGAGGTTAAAGGTGCTGATGCTCCAAGTAGGGAGATTGCTAGTAAAGTGGCTGGAATGGCGAACCCGAGCACAAGGAGATGAGAAATGAGGTGCGTTTTAGAAACCTTTCCCCATCACACGGTGTACCATCTTCTGGGTTTCTCATGCATGTTTTCGATGTAGGAAGATGCCCTTGAACCTGGAGATTTGGGACCCATGCGATGGGTAGCACGCAGTATTACTTTAAAGGGTCTGCGTTTGCTCACCCAACCTCACCAAACCTCTCAGCCCCAAGAGTGTCCACCCTTATGTCTCATCCAGCTGTGGGTCTAGATATGGTCAATCCAGGTTGCATCACAGCCCCTGAACGAATTGTGTAAGAATTTCTCTGTCTTTCCCTGTCTTTGTTTCATGGGTTTTTAAAAGTAATTTATTTTTATAATGGGGTTTAGCTGCTTTTCACGGCTCTGTTTATGCCGCTTTACACCCACTTGACACACTAACAGAGAGATATCAATACATAGGTTTTAAGATTATTACTAGTCAGATATATTCTTGTGCGGTGAATCGGGCGTGTTGAGTCCAGTTCTCTGAGCAAGGAGTAGGTCTTGTCTATTACATATTGGGTTTATGGAACGGTATCTGAGCTAATTTGAAACTCTTGTTTTATGTATCACCCCACCTCACCTTTCCCGTTAAGCAGCCATAGTGTGTTTTCTGCATGTGTGACTCTGTTCTGTTTTGTAATTCAGTTCAAGTGTAACGGTTTTTACATTCCCTCTATAAGTGACACCTTATGAGAAGTGTCCTTTTCTGTGTGACTTATTTCACTTAGAATCGTCTTACCTAAATCCACTCATCATGCTGCTACTAGCCTTATGACATTGATTTCATGGCTGAGTGATATTCCATTGTACATAAGGACCACAACTTTTTTATCCATTTTTCGCTTTCCTGGGATATTTAAGGTGGAATGAAGTGGAGGTCCTTGTCAACAGAGCAGCCCTAAACTTTGGGGTGCTTGTGTCTTGCTGATTTTCAATTTTCCCACTTTATCCCCCCATGCGTGGAAGTGCCCTATGCTCTCTAAGCTGTGTTTTTTAGATGTTTCAGGACACACCGTACACTTCTCCAGAGTGGCTGTTGGCGATTTACATCCCGCCCATCAGTGTAGCAAGGCTCCGATTCCTCCATGGCCTGTCCTGCATTTCTGGTTTTGACACTTTTTTCAGCATGGCCCTTTTGACCTATGGGAAGCGAGACTTCTTTGTAGCGCTGATTTGCCTTTCCAGGTTGCTTGGTTGGCCAAAAAGGGCGTATGCGTTTTTTCCTGAATATATTCAGGAAAAAACGCATACGCCCTTTTTGGCCAAGGGCATCATTGTCAACGTTTTGCCGCTTTTCATGTGCTTTAAAGGCGATTCGAATCTACCTCCTGAAATCTGTTTCCTGCAATTCTGCCTTGATTTCAAATCCTCTTCTTTGCCTTCCCTCAATATATTTGTGGACGAGAGTTATCATTTATAACTCTGCAGGTTTGTGAATTGCAGTGCCCTGAAGCTCCATTTTACAAGTCGCTTTTTTGGGAGCTGGCCGCAAAAGCGCAGGATGGCTTCAGGCCCTGTTCTGGTTCCGGGGGGCAGGTTGAGCCTGTGGTTAATTCTTCTTCCTGATGGGAAAATAGAGTGACCTGTGCCTGTCCCAACACCAAGAGCTAGTCTCTCATTGGTTCCCCGTCTTCCCGTTCATCCTCAGGACAAATTGCAACCTGTACGGAACAGGAGGTTAAAGGTGCTGATGCTCCAAGTAGGGAGATTGCTAGTAAAGTGGCTGGAATGGCGAACCCGAGCACAAGGAGATGAGAAATGAGGTGCGTTTTAGAAACCTTTCCCCATCACACGGTGTACCATCTTCTGGGTTTCTCATGCATGTTTTCGATGTAGGAAGATGCCCTTGAACCTGGAGATTTGGGACCCATGCGATGGGTAGCACGCAGTATTACTTTAAAGGGTCTGCGTTTGCTCACCCAACCTCACCAAACCTCTCAGCCCCAAGAGTGTCCACCCTTATGTCTCATCCAGCTGTGGGTCTAGATATGGTCAATCCAGGTTGCATCACAGCCCCTGAACGAATTGTGTAAGAATTTCGCTGTCTTTCCCTGTCTTTGTTTCATGGGTTTTTAAAAGTAATTTATTTTTATAATGGGGTTTAGCTGCTTTTCACGGCTGTGTTTATGCCGCTTTACACCCACTTGACACACTAACAGAGAGATATCAATACATAGGTTTTAAGATTATTACTAGTCAGATATATTCTTGTGCGGTGAATCGGGCGTGTTGAGTCCAGTTCTCTGAGCAAGGAGTAGGTCTTGTCTATTACATATTGGGTTTATGGAACGGTATCTGAGCTAATTTGAAACTCTTGTTTTATGTATCACCCCACCTCACCTTTCCCGTTAAGCAGCCATAGTGTGTTTTCTGCATGTGTGACTCTGTTCTGTTTTGTAATTCAGTTCAAGTGTAACGGTTTTTACATTCCCTCTATAAGTGACACCTTATGAGAAGTGTCCTTTTCTGTGTGACTTATTTCACTTAGAATCGTCTTACCTAAATCCACTCATCATGCTGCTACTAGCCTTATGACATTGATTTCATGGCTGAGTGATATTCCATTGTACATAAGGACCACAACTTTTTTATCCATTTTTCGCTTTCCTGGGATATTTAAGGTGGAATGAAGTGGAGGTCCTTGTCAACAGAGCAGCCCTAAACTTTGGGGTGCTTGTGTCTTGCTGATTTTCAATTTTCCCACTTTATCCCCCCATACGTGGAAGTGCCCTATGCTCTCTAAGCTGTGTTTTTTAGATGTTTCAGGACACACCGTACACTTCTCCAGAGTGGCTGTTGGCGATTTACATCCCGCCCATCAGTGTAGCAAGGCTCCGATTCCTCCATGGCCTGTCCTGCATTTCTGGTTTTGACACTTTTTTCAGCATGGCCCTTTTGACCGATGGGAAGCGAGACTTCTTTGTAGCGCTGATTTGCCTTTCCAGGTTGCTTGGTTGGCCAAAAAGGGCGTATGCGTTTTTTCCTGAATATATTCAGGAAAAAACGCATACGCCCTTTTTGGCCAAGGGCATCATTGTCAACGTTTTGCCGCTTTTCATGTGCTTTAAAGGCGATTCGAATCTACCTCCTGAAATCTGTTTCCTGCAATTCTGCCTTGATTTCAAATCCTCTTCTTTGCCTTCCCTCAATATATTTGTGGACGAGAGTTATCATTTATAACTCTGCAGGTTTGTGAATTGCAGTGCCCTGAAGCTCCATTTTACAAGTCGCTTTTTTGGGAGCTGGCCGCAAAAGCGCAGGATGGCTTCAGGCCCTGTTCTGGTTCCGGGGGGCAGGCTGAGCCTGTGCTTAATTCTTCTTCCTGATGGGAAAATAGAGTGACCTGTGCCTGTCCCAACACCAAGAGCTAGTCTCTCATTGGTTCCCCGTCTTCCCGTTCATCCTCAGGACAAATTGCAACCTGTACGGAACAGGAGGTTAAAGGTGCTGATGCTCCAAGTAGGGAGATTGCTAGTAAAGTGGCTGGAATGGCGAACCCGAGCACAAGGAGATGAGAAATGAGGTGCGTTTTAGAAACCTTTCCCCATCACACGGTGTACCATCTTCTGGGTTTCTCATGCATGTTTTCGATGTAGGAAGATGCCCTTGAACCTGGAGATTTGGGACCCATGCGATGGGTAGCACGCAGTATTACTTTAAAGGGTCTGCGTTTGCTCACCCAACCTCACCAAACCTCTCAGCCCCAAGAGTGTCCACCCTTATGTCTCATCCAGCTGTGGGTCTAGATATGGTCAATCCAGGTTGCATCACAGCCACTGAACGAATTGTGTAAGAATTTCTCTGTCTTTCCCTGTCTTTGTTTCATGGGTTTTTAAAAGTAATTTATTTTTATAATGGGGTTTAGCTGCTTTTCACGGCTGTGTTTATGCCGCTTTACACCCACTTGACACACTAACAGAGAGATATCAATACATAGGTTTTAAGATTATTACTAGTCAGATATATTCTTGTGCGGTGAATCGGGCGTGTTGAGTCCAGTTCTCTGAGCAAGGAGTAGGTCTTGTCTATTACATATTGGGTTTATGGAACGGTATCTGAGCTAATTTGAAACTCTTGTTTTATGTATCACCCCACCTCACCTTTCCCGTTAAGCAGCCATAGTGTGTTTTCTGCATGTGTGACTCTGTTCTGTTTTGTAATTCAGTTCAAGTGTAACGGTTTTTACATTCCCTCTATAAGTGACACCTTATGAGAAGTGTCCTTTTCTGTGTGACTTATTTCACTTAGAATCGTCTTACCTAAATCCACTCATCATGCTGCTACTAGCCTTATGACATTGATTTCATGGCTGAGTGATATTCCATTGTACATAAGGACCACAACTTTTTTATCCATTTTTCGCTTTCCTGGGATATTTAAGGTGGAATGAAGTGGAGGTCCTTGTCAACAGAGCAGCCCTAAACTTTGGGGTGCTTGTGTCTTGCTGATTTTCAATTTTCCCACTTTATCCCCCCATGCGTGGAAGTGCCCTATGCTCTCTAAGCTGTGTTTTTTAGATGTTTCAGGACACACCGTACACTTCTCCAGAGTGGCTGTTGGCGATTTACATCCCGCCCATCAGTGTAGCAAGGCTCCGATTCCTCCATGGCCTGTCCTGCATTTCTGGTTTTGACACTTTTTTCAGCATGGCCCTTTTGACCTATGGGAAGCGAGACTTCTTTGTAGCGCTGATTTGCCTTTCCAGGTTGCTTGGTTGGCCAAAAAGGGCGTATGCGTTTTTTCCTGAATATATTCAGGAAAAAACGCATACGCCCTTTTTGGCCAAGGGCATCATTGTCAACGTTTTGCCGCTTTTCATGTGCTTTAAAGGCGATTCGAATCTACCTCCTGAAATCTGTTTCCTGCAATTCTGCCTTGATTTCAAATCCTCTTCTTTGCCTTCCCTCAATATATTTGTGGACGAGAGTTATCATTTATAACTCTGCAGGTTTGTGAATTGCAGTGCCCTGAAGCTCCATTTTACAAGTCGCTTTTTTGGGAGCTGGCCGCAAAAGCGCAGGATGGCTTCAGGCCCTGTTCTGGTTCCGGGGGGCAGGTTGAGCCTGTGGTTAATTCTTCTTCCTGATGGGAAAATAGAGTGACCTGTGCCTGTCCCAACACCAAGAGCTAGTCTCTCATTGGTTCCCCGTCTTCCCGTTCATCCTCAGGACAAATTGCAACCTGTACGGAACAGGAGGTTAAAGGTGCTGATGCTCCAAGTAGGGAGATTGCTAGTAAAGTGGCTGGAATGGCGAACCCGAGCACAAGGAGATGAGAAATGAGGTGCGTTTTAGAAACCTTTCCCCATCACACGGTGTACCATCTTCTGGGTTTCTCATGCATGTTTTCGATGTAGGAAGATGCCCTTGAACCTGGAGATTTGGGACCCATGCGATGGGTAGCACGCAGTGTTACTTTAAAGGGTCTGCGTTTGCTCACCCAACCTCACCAAACCTCTCAGCCCCAAGAGTGTCCACCCTTATGTCTCATCCAGCTGTGGGTCTAGATATGGTCAATCCAGGTTGCATCACAGCCCCTGAACGAATTGTGTAAGAATTTCTCTGTCTTTCCCTGTCTTTGTTTCATGGGTTTTTAAAAGTAATTTATTTTTATAATGGGGTTTAGCTGCTTTTCACGGCTCTGTTTATGCCGCTTTACACCCACTTGACACACTAACAGAGAGATATCAATACATAGGTTTTAAGATTATTACTAGTCAGATATATTCTTGTGCGGTGAATCGGGCGTGTTGAGTCCAGTTCTCTGAGCAAGGAGTAGGTCTTGTCTATTACATATTGGGTTTATGGAACGGTATCTGAGCTAATTTGAAACTCTTGTTTTATGTATCACCCCACCTCACCTTTCCCGTTAAGCAGCCATAGTGTGTTTTCTGCATGTGTGACTCTGTTCTGTTTTGTAATTCAGTTCAAGTGTAATGGTTTTTACATTCCCTCTATAAGTGTCACCTTATGAGAAGTGTCCTTTTCTGTGTGACTTATTTCACTTAGAATCGTCTTACCTAAATCCACTCATCATGCTGCTACTAGCCTTATGACATTGATTTCATGGCTGAGTGATATTCCATTGTACATAAGGACCACAACTTTTTTATCCATTTTTCGCTTTCCTGGGATATTTAAGGTGGAATGAAGTGGAGGTCCTTGTCAACAGAGCAGCCCTAAACTTTGGGGTGCTTGTGTCTTGCTGATTTTCAATTTTCCCACTTTATCGCCCCATGCGTGGAAGTGCCCTATGCTCTCTAAGCTGTGTTTTTTAGATGTTTCAGGACACACCGTACACTTCTCCAGAGTGGCTGTTGGCGATTTACATCCCGCCCATCAGTGTAGCAAGGCTCCGATTCCTCCATGGCCTGTCCTGCATTTCTGGTTTTGACACTTTTTTCAGCATGGCCCTTTTGACCGATGGGAAGCGAGACTTCTTTGTAGCGCTGATTTGCCTTTCCAGGTTGCTTGGTTGGCCAAAAAGGGCGTATGCGTTTTTTCCTGAATATATTCAGGAAAAAACGCATACGCCCTTTTTGGCCAAGGGCATCATTGTCAACGTTTTGCCGCTTTTCATGTGCTTTAAAGGCGATTCGAATCTACCTCCTGAAATCTGTTTCCTGCAATTCTGCCTTGATTTCAAATCCTCTTCTTTGCCTTCCCTCAATATATTTGTGGACGAGAGTTATCATTTATAACTCTGCAGGTTTGTGAATTGCAGTGCCCTGAAGCTCCATTTTACAAGTCGCTTTTTTGGGAGCTGGCCGCAAATGCGCAGGATGGCTTCAGGCCCTGTTCTGGTTCCGGGGGGCAGGCTGAGCCTGTGCTTAATTCTTCTTCCTGATGGGAAAATAGAGTGACCTGTGCCTGTCCCAACACCAAGAGCTAGTCTCTCATTGGTTCCCCGTCTTCCCGTTCATCCTCAGGACAAATTGCAACCTGTACGGAACAGGAGGTTAAAGGTGCTGATGCTCCAAGTAGGGAGATTGCTAGTAAAGTGGCTGGAATGGCGAACCCGAGCCCAAGGAGATGAGAAATGAGGTGCGTTTTAGAAACCTTTCCCCATCACACGGTGTACCATCTTCTGGGTTTCTCATGCATGTTTTCGATGTAGGAAGATGCCCTTGAACCTGGAGATTTGGGACCCATGCGATGGGTAGCACGCAGTATTACTTTAAAGGGTCTGCGTTTGCTCACCCAACCTCACCAAACCTCTCAGCCCCAAGAGTGTCCACCCTTATGTCTCATCCAGCTGTGGGTCTAGATATGGTCAATCCAGGTTGCATCACAGCCCCTGAACGAATTGTGTAAGAATTTCTCTGTCTTTCCCTGTCTTTGTTTCATGGGTTTTTAAAAGTAATTTATTTTTATAATGGGGTTTAGCTGCTTTTCACGGCTGTGTTTATGCCGCTTTACACCCACTTGACACACTAACAGAGAGATATCAATACATAGGTTTTAAGATTATTACTAGTCAGATATATTCTTGTGCGGTGAATCGGGCGTGTTGAGTCCAGTTCTCTGAGCAAGGAGTAGGTCTTGTCTATTACATATTGGGTTTATGGAACGGTATCTGAGCTAATTTGAAACTCTTGTTTTATGTATCACCCCACCTCACCTTTCCCGTTAAGCAGCCATAGTGTGTTTTCTGCATGTGTGACTCTGTTCTGTTTTGTAATTCAGTTCAAGTGTAACGGTTTTTACATTCCCTCTATAAGTGACACCTTATGAGAAGTGTCCTTTTCTGTGTGACTTATTTCACTTAGAATCGTCTTACCTAAATCCACTCATCATGCTGCTACTAGCCTTATGACATTGATTTCATGGCTGAGTGATATTCCATTGTACATAAGGACCACAACTTTTTTATCCATTTTTCGCTTTCCTGGGATATTTAAGGTGGAATGAAGTGGAGGTCCTTGTCAACAGAGCAGCCCTAAACTTTGGGGTGCTTGTGTCTTGCTGATTTTCAATTTTCCCACTTTATCCCCCCATGCGTGGAAGTGCCCTATGCTCTCTAAGCTGTGTTTTTTAGATGTTTCAGGACACACCGTACACTTCTCCAGAGTGGCTGTTGGCGATTTACATCCCGCCCATCAGTGTAGCAAGGCTCCGATTCCTCCATGGCCTGTCCTGCATTTCTGGTTTTGACACTTTTTTCAGCATGGCCCTTTTGACCGATGGGAAGCGAGACTTCTTTGTAGCGCTGATTTGCCTTTCCAGGTTGCTTGGTTGGCCAAAAAGGGCGTATGCGTTTTTTCCTGAATATATTCAGGAAAAAACGCATACGCCCTTTTTGGCCAAGGGCATCATTGTCAACGTTTTGCCGCTTTTCATGTGCTTTAAAGGCGATTCGAATCTACCTCCTGAAATCCGTTTCCTGCAATTCTGCCTTGATTTCAAATCCTCTTCTTTGCCTTCCCTCAATATATTTGTGGACGAGAGTTATCATTTATAACTCTGCAGGTTTGTGAATTGCAGTGCCCTGAAGCTCCATTTTACAAGTCGCTTTTTTGGGAGCTGGCCGCAAAAGCGCAGGATGGCTTCAGGCCCTGTTCTGGTTCCGGGGGGCAGGCTGAGCCTGTGCTTAATTCTTCTTCCTGATGGGAAAATAGAGTGACCTGTGCCTGTCCCAACACCAAGAGCTAGTCTCTCATTGGTTCCCCGTCTTCCCGTTCATCCTCAGGACAAATTGCAACCTGTACGGAACAGGAGGTTAAAGGTGCTGATGCTCCAAGTAGGGAGATTGCTAGTAAAGTGGCTGGAATGGCGAACCCGAGCACAAGGAGATGAGAAATGAGGTGCGTTTTAGAAACCTTTCCCCATCACACGGTGTACCATCTTCTGGGTTTCTCATGCATGTTTTCGATGTAGGAAGATGCCCTTGAACCTGGAGATTTGGGACCCATGCGATGGGTAGCACGCAGTATTACTTTAAAGGGTCTGCGTTTGCTCACCCAACCTCACCAAACCTCTCAGCCCCAAGAGTGTCCACCCTTATGTCTCATCCAGCTGTGGGTCTAGATATGGTCAATCCAGGTTGCATCACAGCCCCTGAACGAATTGTGTAAGAATTTCTCTCTCTTTCCCTGTCTTTGTTTCATGGGTTTTTAAAAGTAATTTATTTTTATAATGGGGTTTAGCTGCTTTTCACGGCTGTGTTTATGCCGCTTTACACCCACTTGACACACTAACAGAGAGATATCAATACATAGGTTTTAAGATTATTACTAGTCAGATATATTCTTGTGCGGTGAATCGGGCGTGTTGAGTCCAGTTCTCTGAGCAAGGAGTAGGTCTTGTCTATTACATATTGGGTTTATGGAACGGTATCTGAGCTAATTTGAAACTCTTGTTTTATGTATCACCCCACCTCACCTTTCCCGTTAAGCAGCCATAGTGTGTTTTCTGCATGTGTGACTCTGTTCTCTTTTGTAATTCAGTTCAAGTGTAACGGTTTTTACATTCCCTCTATAAGGGACACCTTATGAGAAGTGTCCTTTTCTGTGTGACTTATTTCACTTAGCATCGTCTTACCTAAATCCACTCATCATGCTGCTACTAGCCTTATGACATTGATTTCATGGCTGAGTGATATTCCATTGTACATAAGGACCACAACTTTTTTATCCATTTTTCGCTTTCCTGGGATATTTAAGGTGGAATGAAGTGGAGGTCCTTGTCAACAGAGCAGCCCTAAACTTTGAGGTGCTTGTGTCTTGCTGATTTTCAATTGTCCCACTTTATCCCCCCATGCGTGGAAGTGCCCTATGCTCTCTAAGCTGTGTTTTTTAGATGTTTCAGGACACACCGTACACTTCTCCAGAGTGGCTGTTGGCGATTTACATCCCGCCCATCAGTGTAGCAAGGCTCCGATTCCTCCATGGCCTGTCCTGCATTTCTGGTTTTGACACTTTTTTCAGCATGGCCCTTTTGACCGATGGGAAGCGAGACTTCTTTGTAGCGCTGATTTGCCTTTCCAGGTTGCTTGGTTGGCCAAAAAGGGCGTATGCGTTTTTTCCTGAATATATTCAGGAAAAAACGCATACGCCCTTTTTGGCCAAGGGCATCATTGTCAACGTTTTGCCGCTTTTCATGTGCTTTAAAGGCGATTCGAATCTACCTCCTGAAATCTGTTTCCTGCAATTCTGCCTTGATTTCAAATCCTCTTCTTTGCCTTCCCTCAATATATTTGTGGACGAGAGTTATCATTTATAACTCTGCAGGTTTGTGAATTGCAGTGCCCTGAAGCTCCATTTTACAAGTCGCTTTTTTGGGAGCTGGCCGCAAAAGCGCAGGATGGCTTCAGGCCCTGTTCTGGTTCCGGGGGGCAGGCTGAGCCTGTGGTTAATTCTTCTTCCTGATGGGAAAATAGAGTGACCTGTGCCTGTCCCAACACCAAGAGCTAGTCTCTCATTGGTTCCCCGTCTTCCCGTTCATCCTCAGGACAAATTGCAACCTGTACGGAACAGGAGGTTAAAGGTGCTGATGCTCCAAGTAGGGAGATTGCTAGTAAAGTGGCTGGAATGGCGAACCCGAGCACAAGGAGATGAGAAATGAGGTGCGTTTTAGAAACCTTTCCCCATCACACGGTGTACCATCTTCTGGGTTTCTCATGCATGTTTTCGATGTAGGAAGATGCCCTTGAACCTGGAGATTTGGGACCCATGCGATGGGTAGCACGCAGTATTACTTTAAAGGGTCTGCGTTTGCTCACCCAACCTCACCAAACCTCTCAGCCCCAAGAGTGTCCACCCTTATGTCTCATCCAGCTGTGGGTCTAGATATGGTCAATCCAGGTTGCATCACAGCCCCTGAACGAATTGTGTAAGAATTTCTCTGTCTTTCCCTGTCTTTGTTTCATGGGTTTTTAAAAGTAATTTATTTTTATAATGGGGTTTAGCTGCTTTTCACGGCTGTGTTTATGCCGCTTTACACCCACTTGACACACTAACAGAGAGATATCAATACATAGGTTTTAAGATTATTACTAGTCAGATATATTCTTGTGCGGTGAATCGAGCGTGTTGAGTCCAGTTCTCTGAGCAAGGAGTAGGTCTTGTCTATTACATATTGGGTTTATGGAACGGTATCTGAGCTAATTTGAAACTCTTGTTTTATGTATCACCCCACCTCACCTTTCCCGTTAAGCAGCCATAGTGTGTTTTCTGCATGTGTGACTCTGTTCTGTTTTGTAATTCAGTTCAAGTGTAACGGTTTTTACATTCCCTCTATAAGTGACACCTTATGAGAAGTGTCCTTTTCTGTGTGACTTATTTCACTTAGAATCGTCTTACCTAAATCCACTCATCATGCTGCTACTAGCCTTATGACATTGATTTCATGGCTGAGTGATATTCCATTGTACATAAGGACCACAACTTTTTTATCCATTTTTCGCTTTCCTGGGATATTTAAGGTGGAATGAAGTGGAGGTCCTTGTCAACAGAGCAGCCCTAAACTTTGGGGTGCTTGTGTCTTGCTGATTTTCAATTTTCCCACTTTATCCCCCCATGCGTGGAAGTGCCCTATGCTCTCTAAGCTGTGTTTTTTAGATGTTTCAGGACACACCGTACACTTCTCCAGAGTGGCTGTTGGCGATTTACATCCCGCCCATCAGTGTAGCAAGGCTCCGATTCCTCCATGGCCTGTCCTGCATTTCTGGTTTTGACACTTTTTTCAGCATGGCCCTTTTGACCTATGGGAAGCGAGACTTCTTTGTAGCGCTGATTTGCCTTTCCAGGTTGCTTGGTTGGCCAAAAAGGGCGTATGCGTTTTTTCCTGAATATATTCAGGAAAAAACGCATACGCCCTTTTTGGCCAAGGGCATCATTGTCAACGTTTTGCCGCTTTTCATGTGCTTTAAAGGCGATTCGAATCTACCTCCTGAAATCTGTTTCCTGCAATTCTGCCTTGATTTCAATTCCTCGTCTTTGCCTTCCCTCAATATATTTGTGGACGAGAGTTATCATTTATAACTCTGCAGGTTTGTGAATTGCAGTGCCCTGAAGCTCCATTTTACAAGTCGCTTTTTTGGGAGCTGGCCGCAAAAGCGCAGGATGGCTTCAGGCCCTGTTCTGGTTCCGGGGGGCAGGCTGAGCCTGTGGTTAATTCTTCTTCCTGATGGGAAAATAGAGTGACCTGTGCCTGTCCCAACACCAAGAGCTAGTCTCTCATTGGTTCCCCGTCTTCCCGTTCATCCTCAGGACAAATTGCAACCTGTACGGAACAGGAGGTTAAAGGTGCTGATGCTCCAAGTAGGGAGATTGCTAGTAAAGTGGCTGGAATGGCGAACCCGAGCACAAGGAGATGAGAAATGAGGTGCGTTTTAGAAACCTTTCCCCATCACACGGTGTACCATCTTCTGGGTTTCTCATGCATGTTTTCGATGTAGGAAGATGCCCTTGAACCTGGAGATTTGGGACCCATGCGATGGGTAGCACGCAGTATTACTTTAAAGGGTCTGCGTTTGCTCACCCAACCTCACCAAACCTCTCAGCCCCAAGAGTGTCCACCCTTATGTCTCATCCAGCTGTGGGTCTAGATATAGTCAATCCAGGTTGCATCACAGCCCCTGAACGAATTGTGTAAGAATTTCTCTGTCTTTCCCTGTCTTTGTTTCATGGGTTTTTAAAAGTAATTTATTTTTATAATGGGGTTTAGCTGCTTTTCACGGCTGTGTTTATGCCGCTTTACACCCACTTGAAACACTAACAGAGAGATATCAATACATAGGTTTTAAGATTATTACTAGTCAGATATATTCTTGTGCGGTGAATCGGGCGTGTTGAGTCCAGTTCTCTGAGCAAGGAGTAGGTCTTGTCTATTACATATTGGGTTTATGGAACGGTATCTGAGCTAATTTGAAACTCTTGTTTTATGTATCACCCCACCTCACCTTTCCCGTTAAGCAGCCATAGTGTGTTTTCTGCATGTGTGACTCTGTTCTGTTTTGTAATTCAGTTCAAGTGTAACGGTTTTTACATTCCCTCTATAAGTGACACCTTATGAGAAGTGTCCTTTTCTGTGTGACTTATTTCACTTAGAATCGTCTTACCTAAATCCACTCATCATGCTGCTACTAGCCTTATGACATTGATTTCATGGCTGAGTGATATTCCATTGTACATAAGGACCACAACTTTTTTATCCATTTTTCGCTTTCCTGGGATATTTAAGGTGGAATGAAGTGGAGGTCCTTGTCAACAGAGCAGCCCTAAACTTTGGGGTGCTTGTGTCTTGCTGATTTTCAATTTTCCCACTTTATCCCCCCATGCGTGGAAGTGCCCTATGCTCTCTAAGCTGTGTTTTTTAGATGTTTCAGGACACACCGTACACTGCTCCAGAGTGGCTGTTGGCGATTTACATCCCGCCCATCAGTGTAGCAAGGCTCCGATTCCTCCATGGCCTGTCCTGCATTTCTGGTTTTGACACTTTTTTCAGCATGGCCCTTTTGACCGATGGGAAGCGAGACTTCTTTGTAGCGCTGATTTGCCTTTCCAGTTGCTTGGTTGGCCAAAAAGGGCGTATGCGTTTTTTCCTGAATATATTCAGGAAAAAACGCATACGCCCTTTTTGGCCAAGGGCATCATTGTCAACGTTTTGCCGCTTTTCATGTGCTTTAAAGGCGATTCGAATCTACCTCCTGAAATCTGTTTCCTGCAATTCTGCCTTGATTTCAAATCCTCTTCTTTGCCTTCCCTCAATATATTTGTGGACGAGAGTTATCATTTATAACTCTGCAGGTTTGTGAATTGCAGTGCCCTGAAGCTCCATTTTACAAGTCGCTTTTTTGGGAGCTGGCCGCAAAAGCGCAGGATGGCTTCAGGCCCTGTTCTGGTTCCGGGGGGCAGGCTGAGCCTGTGCTTAATTCTTCTTCCTGATGGGAAAATAGAGTGACCTGTGCCTGTCCCAACACCAAGAGCTAGTCTCTCATTGGTTCCCCGTCTTCCCGTTCATCCTCAGGACAAATTGCAACCTGTACGGAACAGGAGGTTAAAGGTGCTGATGCTCCAAGTAGGGAGATTTCTAGTAAAGTGGCTGGAATGGCGAACCCGAGCACAAGGAGATGAGAAATGAGGTGCGTTTTAGAAACCTTTCCCCATCACACGGTGTACCATCTTCTGGGTTTCTCATGCATGTTTTCGATGTAGGAAGATGCCCTTGAACCTGGAGATTTGGGACCCATGCGATGGGTAGCACGCAGTATTACTTTAAAGGGTCTGCGTTTGCTCACCCAACCTCACCAAACCTCTCAGCCCCAAGAGTGTCCACCCTTATGTCTCATCCAGCTGTGGGTCTAGATATGGTCAATCCAGGTTGCATCACAGCCCCTGAACGAATTGTGTAAGAATTTCTCTGTCTTTCCCTGTCTTTGTTTCATGGGTTTTTAAAAGTAATTTATTTTTATAATGGGGTTTAGCTGCTTTTCACGGCTGTGTTTATGCCGCTTTACACCCACTTGACACACTAACAGAGAGATATCAATACATAGGTTTTAAGATTATTACTAGTCAGATATATTCTTGTGCGGTGAATCGGGCGTGTTGAGTCCAGTTCTCTGAGCAAGGAGTAGGTCTTGTCTATTACATATTGGGTTTATGGAACGGTATCTGAGCTAATTTGAAACTCTTGTTTTATGTATCACCCCACCTCACCTTTCCCGTTAAGCAGCCATAGTGTGTTTTCTGCATGTGTGACTCTGTTCTGTTTTGTAATTCAGTTCAAGTGTAACGGTTTTTACATTCCCTCTATAAGGGACACCTTATGAGAAGTGTCCTTTTCTGTGTGACTTATTTCACTTAGAATCGTCTTACCTAAATCCACTCATCATGCTGCTACTAGCCTTATGACATTGATTTCATGGCTGAGTGATATTCCATTGTACATAAGGACCACAACTTTTTTATCCATTTTTCGCTTTCCTGGGATATTTAAGGTGGAATGAAGTGGAGGTCCTTGTCAACAGAGCAGCCCTAAACTTTGGGGTGCTTGTGTCTTGCTGATTTTCAATTTTCCCACTTTATCCCCCCATGCGTGGAAGTGCCCTATGCTCTCTAAGCTGTGTTTTTTAGATGTTTCAGGACACACCGTACACTTCTCCAGAGTGGCTGTTGGCGATTTACATCCCGCCCATCAGTGTAGCAAGGCTCCGATTCCTCCATGGCCTGTCCTGCATTTCTGGTTTTGACACTTTTTTCAGCATGGCCCTTTTGACCGATGGGAAGCGAGACTTCTTTGTAGCGCTGATTTGCCTTTCCAGGTTGCTTGGTTGGCCAAAAAGGGCGTATGCGTTTTTTCCTGAATATATTCAGGAAAAAACGCATACGCCCTTTTTGGCCAAGGGCATCATTGTCAACGTTTTGCCGCTTTTCATGTGCTTTAAAGGCGATTCGAATCTACCTCCTGAAATCTGTTTCCTGCAATTCTGCCTTGATTTCAAATCCTCTTCTTTGCCTTCCCTCAATATATTTGTGGACGAGAGTTATCATTTATAACTCTGCAGGTTTGTGAATTGCAGTGCCCTGAAGCTCCATTTTACAAGTCGCTTTTTTGGGAGCTGGCCGCAAAAGCGCAGGATGGCTTCAGGCCCTGTTCTGGTTCCGGGGGGCAGGCTGAGCCTGTGCTTAATTCTTCTTCCTGATGGGAAAATAGAGTGACCTGTGCCTGTCCCAACACCAAGAGCTAGTCTCTCATTGGTTCCCCGTCTTCCCGTTCATCCTCAGGACAAATTGCAACCTGTACGGAACAGGAGGTTAAAGGTGCTGATGCTCCAAGTAGGGAGATTGCTAGTAAAGTGGCTGGAATGGCGAACCCGAGCACAAGGAGATGAGAAATGAGGTGCGTTTTAGAAACCTTTCCCCATCACACGGTGTACCATCTTCTGGGTTTCTCATGCATGTTTTCGATGTAGGAAGATGCCCTTGAACCTGGAGATTTGGGACCCATGCGATGGGTAGCACGCAGTATTACTTTAAAGGGTCTGCGTTTGCTCACCCAACCTCACCAAACCTCTCAGCCCCAAGAGTGTCCACCCTTATGTCTCATCCAGCTGTGGGTCTAGATATGGTCAATCCAGGTTGCATCACAGCCCCTGAACGAATTGTGTAAGAATTTCTCTGTCTTTCCCTGTCTTTGTTTCATGGGTTTTTAAAAGTAATTTATTTTTATAATGGGGTTTAGCTGCTTTTCACGGCTGTGTTTATGCCGCTTTACACCCACTTGACACACTAACAGAGAGATATCAATACATAGGTTTTAAGATTATTACTAGTCAGATATATTCTTGTGCGGTGAATCGGGCGTGTTGAGTCCAGTTCTCTGAGCAAGGAGTAGGTCTTGTCTATTACATATTGGGTTTATGGAACGGTATCTGAGCTAATTTGAAACTCTTGTTTTATGTATCACCCCACCTCACCTTTCCCGTTAAGCAGCCATAGTGTGTTTTCTGCATGTGTGACTCTGTTCTGTTTTGTAATTCAGTTCAAGTGTAACGGTTTTTACATTCCCTCTATAAGTGTCACCTTATGAGAAGTGTCCTTTTCTGTGTGACTTATTTCACTTAGAATCGTCTTACCTAAATCCACTCATCATGCTGCTACTAGCCTTATGACATTGATTTCATGGCTGAGTGATATTCCATTGTACATAAGGACCACAACTTTTTTATCCATTTTTCGCTTTCCTGGGATATTTAAGGTGGAATGAAGTGGAGGTCCTTGTCAACAGAGCAGCCCTAAACTTTGGGGTGCTTGTGTCTTGCTGATTTTCAATTTTCCCACTTTATCCCCCCATGCGTGGAAGTGCCCTATGCTCTCTAAGCTGTGTTTTTTAGATGTTTCAGGACACACCGTACACTTCTCCAGAGTGGCTGTTGGCGATTTACATCCCGCCCATCAGTGTAGCAAGGCTCCGATTCCTCCATGGCCTGTCCTGCATTTCTGGTTTTGACACTTTTTTCAGCATGGCCCTTTTGACCGATGGGAAGCGAGACTTCTTTGTAGCGCTGATTTGCCTTTCCAGGTTGCTTGGTTGGCCAAAAAGGGCGTATGCGTTTTTTCCTGAATATATTCAGGAAAAAACGCATACGCCCTTTTTGGCCAAGGGCATCATTGTCAACGTTTTGCCGCTTTTCATGTGCTTTAAAGGCGATTCGAATCTACCTCCTGAAATCTGTTTCCTGCAATTCTGCCTTGATTTCAAATCCTCTTCTTTGCCTTCCCTCAATATATTTGTGGACGAGAGTTATCATTTATAACTCTGCAGGTTTGTGAATTGCAGTGCCCTGAAGCTCCATTTTACAAGTCGCTTTTTTGGGAGCTGGCCGCAAAAGCGCAGGATGGCTTCAGGCCCTGTTCTGGTTCCGGGGGGCAGGCTGAGCCTGTGCTTAATTCTTCTTCCTGATGGGAAAATAGAGTGACCTGTGCCTGTCCCAACACCAAGAGCTAGTCTCTCATTGGTTCCCCGTCTTCCCGTTCATCCTCAGGACAAATTGCAACCTGTACGGAACAGGAGGTTAAAGGTGCTGATGCTCCAAGTAGGGAGATTGCTAGTAAAGTGGCTGGAATGGCGAACCCGAGCACAAGGAGATGAGAAATGAGGTGCGTTTTAGAAACCTTTCCCTATCACACGGTGTACCATCTTCTGGGTTTCTCATGCATGTTTTCGATGTAGGAAGATGCCCTTGAACCTGGAGATTTGGGACCCATGCGATGGGTAGCACGCAGTATTACTTTAAAGGGTCTGCGTTTGCTCACCCAACCTCACCAAACCTCTCAGCCCCAAGAGTGTCCACCCTTATGTCTCATCCAGCTGTGGGTCTAGATATGGTCAATCCAGGTTGCATCACAGCCCCTGAACGAATTGTGTAAGAATTTCTCTGTCTTTCCCTGTCTTTGTTTCATGGGTTTTTAAAAGTAATTTATTTTTATAATGGGGTTTAGCTGCTTTTCACGGCTGTGTTTATGCCGCTTTACACCCACTTGACACACTAACAGAGAGATATCAATACATAGGTTTTAAGATTATTACTAGTCAGATATATTCTTGTGCGGTGAATCGGGCGTGTTGAGTCCAGTTCTCTGAGCAAGGAGTAGGTCTTGTCTATTACATATTGGGTTTATGGAACGGTATCTGAGCTAATTTGAAACTCTTGTTTTATGTATCACCCCACCTCACCTTTCCCGTTAAGCAGCCATAGTGTGTTTTCTGCATGTGTGACTCTGTTCTGTTTTGTAATTCAGTTCAAGTGTAACGGTTTTTACATTCCCTCTATAAGTGACACCTTATGAGAAGTGTCCTTTTCTGTGTGACTTATTTCACTTAGAATCGTCTTACCTAAATCCACTCATCATGCTGCTACTAGCCTTATGACATTGATTTCATGGCTGAGTGATATTCCATTGTACATAAGGACCACAACTTTTTTATCCATTTTTCGCTTTCCTGGGATATTTAAGGTGGAATGAAGTGGAGGTCCTTGTCAACAGAGCAGCCCTAAACTTTGGGGTGCTTGTGTCTTGCTGATTTTCAATTTTCCCATTTTATCCCCCCATGCGTGGAAGTGCCCTATGCTCTGTAAGCTGTGTTTTTTAGATGTTTCAGGACACACCGTACACTTCTCCAGAGTGGCTGTTGGCGATTTACATCCCGCCCATCAGTGTAGCAAGGCTCCGATTCCTCCATGGCCTGTCCTGCATTTCTGGTTTTGACACTTTTTTCAGCATGGCCCTTTTGACCGATGGGAAGCGAGACTTCTTTGTAGCGCTGATTTGCCTTTCCAGGTTGCTTGGTTGGCCAAAAAGGGCGTATGCGTTTTTTCCTGAATATATTCAGGAAAAAACGCATACGCCCTTTTTGGCCAAGGGCATCATTGTCAACGTTTTGCCGCTTTTCATGTGCTTTAAAGGCGATTCGAATCTACCTCCTGAAATCTGTTTCCTGCAATTCTGCCTTGATTTCAAATCCTCTTCTTTGCCTTCCCTCAATATATTTGTGGACGAGAGTTATCATTTATAACTCTGCAGGTTTGTGAATTGCAGTGCCCTGAAGCTCCATTTTACAAGTCGCTTTTTTGGGAGCTGGCCGCAAAAGCGCAGGATGGCTTCAGGCCCTGTTCTGGTTCCGGGGGGCAGGCTGAGCCTGTGCTTAATTCTTCTTCCTGATGGGAAAATAGAGTGACCTGTGCCTGTCCCAACACCAAGAGCTAGTCTCTCATTGGTTCCCCGTCTTCCCGTTCATCCTCAGGACAAATTGCAACCTGTACGGAACAGGAGGTTAAAGGTGCTGATGCTCCAAGTAGGGAGATTGCTAGTAAAGTGGCTGGAATGGCGAACCCGAGCACAAGGAGATGAGAAATGAGGTGCGTTTTAGAAACCTTTCCCCATCACACGGTGTACCATCTTCTGGGTTTCTCATGCATGTTTTCGATGTAGGAAGATGCCCTTGAACCTGGAGATTTGGGACCCATGCGATGGGTAGCACGCAGTATTACTTTAAAGGGTCTGCGTTTGCTCACCCAACCTCACCAAACCTCTCAGCCCCAAGAGTGTCCACCCTTATGTCTCATCCAGCTGTGGGTCTAGATATGGTCAATCCAGGTTGCATCACAGCCCCTGAACGAATTGTGTAAGAATTTCTCTGTCTTTCCCTGTCTTTGTTTCATGGGTTTTTAAAAGTAATTTATTTTTATAATGGGGTTTAGCTGCTTTTCACGGCTCTGTTTATGCCGCTTTACACCCACTTGACACACTAACAGAGAGATATCAATACATAGGTTTTAAGATTATTACTAGTCAGATATATTCTTGTGCGGTGAATCGGGCGTGTTGAGTCCAGTTCTCTGAGCAAGGAGTAGGTCTTGTCTATTACATATTGGGTTTATGGAACGGTATCTGAGCTAATTTGAAACTCTTGTTTTATGTATCACCCCACCTCACCTTTCCCGTTAAGCAGCCATAGTGTGTTTTCTGCATGTGTGACTCTGTTCTGTTTTGTAATTCAGTTCAAGTGTAACGGTTTTTACATTCCCTCTATAAGTGACACCTTATGAGAAGTGTCCTTTTCTGTGTGACTTATTTCACTTAGAATCGTCTTACCTAAATCCACTCATCATGCTGCTACTAGCCTTATGACATTGATTTCATGGCTGAGTGATATTCCATTGTACATAAGGACCACAACTTTTTTATCCATTTTTCGCTTTCCTGGGATATTTAAGGTGGAATGAAGTGGAGGTCCTTGTCAACAGAGCAGCCCTAAACTTTGGGGTGCTTGTGTCTTGCTGATTTTCAATTTTCCCACTTTATCCCCCCATGCGTGGAAGTGCCCTATGCTCTCTAAGCTGTGTTTTTTAGATGTTTCAGGACACACCGTACACTTCTCCAGAGTGGCTGTTGGCGATTTACATCCCGCCCATCAGTGTAGCAAGGCTCCGATTCCTCCATGGCCTGTCCTGCATTTCTGGTTTTGACACTTTTTTCAGCATGGCCCTTTTGACCTATGGGAAGCGAGACTTCTTTGTAGCGCTGATTTGCCTTTCCAGGTTGCTTGGTTGGCCAAAAAGGGCGTATGCGTTTTTTCCTGAATATATTCAGGAAAAAACGCATACGCCCTTTTTGGCCAAGGGCATCATTGTCAACGTTTTGCCGCTTTTCATGTGCTTTAAAGGCGATTCGAATCTACCTCCTGAAATCTGTTTCCTGCAATTCTGCCTTGATTTCAAATCCTCTTCTTTGCCTTCCCTCAATATATTTGTGGACGAGAGTTATCATTTATAACTCTGCAGGTTTGTGAATTGCAGTGCCCTGAAGCTCCATTTTACAAGTCGCTTTTTTGGGAGCTGGCCGCAAAAGCGCAGGATGGCTTCAGGCCCTGTTCTGGTTCCGGGGGGCAGGTTGAGCCTGTGGTTAATTCTTCTTCCTGATGGGAAAATAGAGTGACCTGTGCCTGTCCCAACACCAAGAGCTAGTCTCTCATTGGTTCCCCGTCTTCCCGTTCATCCTCAGGACAAATTGCAACCTGTACGGAACAGGAGGTTAAAGGTGCTGATGCTCCAAGTAGGGAGATTGCTAGTAAAGTGGCTGGAATGGCGAACCCGAGCACAAGGAGATGAGAAATGAGGTGCGTTTTAGAAACCTTTCCCCATCACACGGTGTACCATCTTCTGGGTTTCTCATGCATGTTTTCGATGTAGGAAGATGCCCTTGAACCTGGAGATTTGGGACCCATGCGATGGGTAGCACGCAGTATTACTTTAAAGGGTCTGCGTTTGCTCACCCAACCTCACCAAACCTCTCAGCCCCAAGAGTGTCCACCCTTATGTCTCATCCAGCTGTGGGTCTAGATATGGTCAATCCAGGTTGCATCACAGCCCCTGAACGAATTGTGTAAGAATTTCTCTGTCTTTCCCTGTCTTTGTTTCATGGGTTTTTAAAAGTAATTTATTTTTATAATGGGGTTTAGCTGCTTTTCACGGCTGTGTTTATGCCGCTTTACACCCACTTGACACACTAACAGAGAGATATCAATACATAGGTTTTAAGATTATTACTAGTCAGATATATTCTTGTGCGGTGAATCGGGCGTGTTGAGTCCAGTTCTCTGAGCAAGGAGTAGGTCTTGTCTATTACATATTGGGTTTATGGAACGGTATCTGAGCTAATTTGAAACTCTTGTTTTATGTATCACCCCACCTCACCTTTCCCGTTAAGCAGCCATAGTGTGTTTTCTGCATGTGTGACTCTGTTCTGTTTTGTAATTCAGTTCAAGTGTAACGGTTTTTACATTCCCTCTATAAGTGACACCTTATGAGAAGTGTCCTTTTCTGTGTGACTTATTTCACTTAGAATCGTCTTACCTAAATCCACTCATCATGCTGCTACTAGCCTTATGACATTGATTTCATGGCTGAGTGATATTCCATTGTACATAAGGACCACAACTTTTTTATCCATTTTTCGCTTTCCTGGGATATTTAAGGTGGAATGAAGTGGAGGTCCTTGTCAACAGAGCAGCCCTAAACTTTGGGGTGCTTGTGTCTTGCTGATTTTCAATTTTCCCACTTTATCCCCCCATGCGTGGAAGTGCCCTATGCTCTCTAAGCTGTGTTTTTTAGATGTTTCAGGACACACCGTACACTTCTCCAGAGTGGCTGTTGGCGATTTACATCCCGCCCATCAGTGTAGCAAGGCTCCGATTCCTCCATGGCCTGTCCTGCATTTCTGGTTTTGACACTTTTTTCAGCATGGCCCTTTTGACCGATGGGAAGCGAGACTTCTTTGTAGCGCTGATTTGCCTTTCCAGGTTGCTTGGTTGGCCAAAAAGGGCGTATGCGTTTTTTCCTGAATATATTCAGGAAAAAACGCATACGCCCTTTTTGGCCAAGGGCATCATTGTCAACGTTTTGCCGCTTTTCATGTGCTTTAAAGGCGATTCGAATCTACCTCCTGAAATCTGTTTCCTGCAATTCTGCCTTGATTTCAAATCCTCTTCTTTGCCTTCCCTCAATATATTTGTGGACGAGAGTTATCATTTATAACTCTGCAGGTTTGTGAATTGCAGTGCCCTGAAGCTCCATTTTACAAGTCGCTTTTTTGGGAGCTGGCCGCAAAAGCGCAGGATGGCTTCAGGCCCTGTTCTGGTTCCGGGGGGCAGGCTGAGCCTGTGCTTAATTCTTCTTCCTGATGGGAAAATAGAGTGACCTGTGCCTGTCCCAACACCAAGAGCTAGTCTCTCATTGGTTCCCCGTCTTCCCGTTCATCCTCAGGACAAATTGCAACCTGTACGGAACAGGAGGTTAAAGGTGCTGATGCTCCAAGTAGGGAGATTGCTAGTAAAGTGGCTGGAATGGCGAACCCGAGCACAAGGAGATGAGAAATGAGGTGCGTTTTAGAAACCTTTCCCCATCACACGGTGTACCATCTTCTGGGTTTCTCATGCATGTTTTCGATGTAGGAAGATGCCCTTGAACCTGGAGATTTGGGACCCATGCGATGGGTAGCACGCAGTATTACTTTAAAGGGTCTGCGTTTGCTCACCCAACCTCACCAAACCTCTCAGCCCCAAGAGTGTCCACCCTTATGTCTCATCCAGCTGTGGGTCTAGATATGGTCAATCCAGGTTGCATCACAGCCCCTGAACGAATTGTGTAAGAATTTCTCTGTCTTTCCCTGTCTTTGTTTCATGGGTTTTTAAAAGTAATTTATTTTTATAATGGGGTTTAGCTGCTTTTCACGGCTGTGTTTATGCCGCTTTACACCCACTTGACACACTAACAGAGAGATATCAATACATAGGTTTTAAGATTATTACTAGTCAGATATATTCTTGTGCGGTGAATCGGGCGTGTTGAGTCCAGTTCTCTGAGCAAGGAGTAGGTCTTGTCTATTACATATTGGGTTTATGGAACGGTATCTGAGCTAATTTGAAACTCTTGTTTTATGTATCACCCCACCTCACCTTTCCCGTTAAGCAGCCATAGTGTGTTTTCTGCATGTGTGACTCTGTTCTGTTTTGTAATTCAGTTCAAGTGTAACGGTTTTTACATTCCCTCTATAAGTGACACCTTATGAGAAGTGTCCTTTTCTGTGTGACTTATTTCACTTAGAATCGTCTTACCTAAATCCACTCATCATGCTGCTACTAGCCTTATGACATTGATTTCATGGCTGAGTGATATTCCATTGTACATAAGGACCACAACTTTTTTATCCATTTTTCGCTTTCCTGGGATATTTAAGGTGGAATGAAGTGGAGGTCCTTGTCAACAGAGCAGCCCTAAACTTTGGGGTGCTTGTGTCTTGCTGATTTTCAATTTTCCCATTTTATCCCCCCATGCGTGGAAGTGCCCTATGCTCTGTAAGCTGTGTTTTTTAGATGTTTCAGGACACACCGTACACTTCTCCAAAGTGGCTGTTGGCGATTTACATCCCGCCCATCAGTGTAGCAAGGCTCCGATTCCTCCATGGCCTGTCCTGCATTTCTGGTTTTGACACTTTTTTCAGCATGGCCCTTTTGACCGATGGGAAGCGAGACTTCTTTGTAGCGCTGATTTGCCTTTCCAGGTTGCTTGGTTGGCCAAAAAGGGCGTATGCGTTTTTTCCTGAATATATTCAGGAAAAAACGCATACGCCCTTTTTGGCCAAGGGCATCATTGTCAACGTTTTGCCGCTTTTCATGTGCTTTAAAGGCGATTCGAATCTACCTCCTGAAATCTGTTTCCTGCAATTCTGCCTTGATTTCAAATCCTCTTCTTTGCCTTCCCTCAATATATTTGTGGACGAGAGTTATCATTTATAACTCTGCAGGTTTGTGAATTGCAGTGCCCTGAAGCTCCATTTTACAAGTCGCTTTTTTGGGAGCTGGCCGCAAAAGCGCAGGATGGCTTCAGGCCCTGTTCTGGTTCCGGGGGGCAGGCTGAGCCTGTGCTTAATTCTTCTTCCTGATGGGAAAATAGAGTGACCTGTGCCTGTCCCAACACCAAGAGCTAGTCTCTCATTGGTTCCCCGTCTTCCCGTTCATCCTCAGGACAAATTGCAACCTGTACGGAACAGGAGGTTAAAGGTGCTGATGCTCCAAGTAGGGAGATTGCTAGTAAAGTGGCTGGAATGGCGAACCCGAGCACAAGGAGATGAGAAATGAGGTGCGTTTTAGAAACCTTTCCCCATCACACGGTGTACCATCTTCTGGGTTTCTCATGCATGTTTTCGATGTAGGAAGATGCCCTTGAACCTGGAGATTTGGGACCCATGCGATGGGTAGCACGCAGTATTACTTTAAAGGGTCTGCGTTTGCTCACCCAACCTCACCAAACCTCTCAGCCCCAAGAGTGTCCACCCTTATGTCTCATCCAGCTGTGGGTCTAGATATGGTCAATCCAGGTTGCATCACAGCCCCTGAACGAATTGTGTAAGAATTTCTCTGTCTTTCCCTGTCTTTGTTTCATGGGTTTTTAAAAGTAATTTATTTTTATAATGGGGTTTAGCTGCTTTTCACGGCTCTGTTTATGCCGCTTTACACCCACTTGACACACTAACAGAGAGATATCAATACATAGGTTTTAAGATTATTACTAGTCAGATATATTCTTGTGCGGTGAATCGGGCGTGTTGAGTCCAGTTCTCTGAGCAAGGAGTAGGTCTTGTCTATTACATATTGGGTTTATGGAACGGTATCTGAGCTAATTTGAAACTCTTGTTTTATGTATCACCCCACCTCACCTTTCCCGTTAAGCAGCCATAGTGTGTTTTCTGCATGTGTGACTCTGTTCTGTTTTGTAATTCAGTTCAAGTGTAACGGTTTTTACATTCCCTCTATAAGTGACACCTTATGAGAAGTGTCCTTTTCTGTGTGACTTATTTCACTTAGAATCGTCTTACCTAAATCCACTCATCATGCTGCTACTAGCCTTATGACATTGATTTCATGGCTGAGTGATATTCCATTGTACATAAGGACCACAACTTTTTTATCCATTTTTCGCTTTCCTGGGATATTTAAGGTGGAATGAAGTGGAGGTCCTTGTCAACAGAGCAGCCCTAAACTTTGGGGTGCTTGTGTCTTGCTGATTTTCAATTTTCCCACTTTATCCCCCCATGCGTGGAAGTGCCCTATGCTCTCTAAGCTGTGTTTTTTAGATGTTTCAGGACACACCGTACACTTCTCCAGAGTGGCTGTTGGCGATTTACATCCCGCCCATCAGTGTAGCAAGGCTCCGATTCCTCCATGGCCTGTCCTGCATTTCTGGTTTTGACACTTTTTTCAGCATGGCCCTTTTGACCTATGGGAAGCGAGACTTCTTTGTAGCGCTGATTTGCCTTTCCAGGTTGCTTGGTTGGCCAAAAAGGGCGTATGCGTTTTTTCCTGAATATATTCAGGAAAAAACGCATACGCCCTTTTTGGCCAAGGGCATCATTGTCAACGTTTTGCCGCTTTTCATGTGCTTTAAAGGCGATTCGAATCTACCTCCTGAAATCTGTTTCCTGCAATTCTGCCTTGATTTCAAATCCTCTTCTTTGCCTTCCCTCAATATATTTGTGGACGAGAGTTATCATTTATAACTCTGCAGGTTTGTGAATTGCAGTGCCCTGAAGCTCCATTTTACAAGTCGCTTTTTTGGGAGCTGGCCGCAAAAGCGCAGGATGGCTTCAGGCCCTGTTCTGGTTCCGGGGGGCAGGTTGAGCCTGTGGTTAATTCTTCTTCCTGATGGGAAAATAGAGTGACCTGTGCCTGTCCCAACACCAAGAGCTAGTCTCTCATTGGTTTCCCGTCTTCCCGTTCATCCTCAGGACAAATTGCAACCTGTACGGAACAGGAGGTTAAAGGTGCTGATGCTCCAAGTAGGGAGATTGCTAGTAAAGTGGCTGGAATGGCGAACCCGAGCACAAGGAGATGAGAAATGAGGTGCGTTTTAGAAACCTTTCCCCATCACACGGTGTACCATCTTCTGGGTTTCTCATGCATGTTTTCGATGTAGGAAGATGCCCTTGAACCTGGAGATTTGGGACCCATGCGATGGGTAGCACGCAGTATTACTTTAAAGGGTCTGCGTTTGCTCACCCAACCTCACCAAACCTCTCAGCCCCAAGAGTGTCCACCCTTATGTCTCATCCAGCTGTGGGTCTAGATATGGTCAATCCAGGTTGCATCACAGCCCCTGAACGAATTGTGTAAGAATTTCTCTGTCTTTCCCTGTCTTTGTTTCATGGGTTTTTAAAAGTAATTTATTTTTATAATGGGGTTTAGCTGCTTTTCACGGCTGTGTTTATGCCGCTTTACACCCACTTGACACACTAACAGAGAGATATCAATACATAGGTTTTAAGATTATTACTAGTCAGATATATTCTTGTGCGGTGAATCGGGCGTGTTGAGTCCAGTTCTCTGAGCAAGGAGTAGGTCTTGTCTATTACATATTGGGTTTATGGAACGGTATCTGAGCTAATTTGAAACTCTTGTTTTATGTATCACCCCACCTCACCTTTCCCGTTAAGCAGCCATAGTGTGTTTTCTGCATGTGTGACTCTGTTCTGTTTTGTAATTCAGTTCAAGTGTAACGGTTTTTACATTCCCTCTATAAGTGACACCTTATGAGAAGTGTCCTTTTCTGTGTGACTTATTTCACTTAGAATCGTCTTACCTAAATCCACTCATCATGCTGCTACTAGCCTTATGACATTGATTTCATGGCTGAGTGATATTCCATTGTACATAAGGACCACAACTTTTTTATCCATTTTTCGCTTTCCTGGGATATTTAAGGTGGAATGAAGTGGAGGTCCTTGTCAACAGAGCAGCCCTAAACTTTGGGGTGCTTGTGTCTTGCTGATTTTCAATTTTCCCACTTTATCCCCCCATGCGTGGAAGTGCCCTATGCTCTCTAAGCTGTGTTTTTTAGATGTTTCAGGACACACCGTACACTTCTCCAGAGTGGCTGTTGGCGATTTACATCCCGCCCATCAGTGTAGCAAGGCTCCGATTCCTCCATGGCCTGTCCTGCATTTCTGGTTTTGACACTTTTTTCAGCATGGCCCTTTTGACCTATGGGAAGCGAGACTTCTTTGTAGCGCTGATTTGCCTTTCCAGGTTGCTTGGTTGGCCAAAAAGGGCGTATGCGTTTTTTCCTGAATATATTCAGGAAAAAACGCATACGCCCTTTTTGGCCAAGGGCATCATTGTCAACGTTTTGCCGCTTTTCATGTGCTTTAAAGGCGATTCGAATCTACCTCCTGAAATCTGTTTCCTGCAATTCTGCCTTGATTTCAAATCCTCTTCTTTGCCTTCCCTCAATATATTTGTGGACGAGAGTTATCATTTATAACTCTGCAGGTTTGTGAATTGCAGTGCCCTGAAGCTCCATTTTACAAGTCGCTTTTTTGGGAGCTGGCCGCAAAAGCGCAGGATGGCTTCAGGCCCTGTTCTGGTTCCGGGGGGCAGGCTGAGCCTGTGCTTAATTCTTCTTCCTGATGGGAAAATAGAGTGACCTGTGCCTGTCCCAACACCAAGAGCTAGTCTCTCATTGGTTCCCCGTCTTCCCGTTCATCCTCAGGACAAATTGCAACCTGTACGGAACAGGAGGTTAAAGGTGCTGATGCTCCAAGTAGGGAGATTGCTAGTAAAGTGGCTGGAATGGCGAACCCGAGCACAAGGAGATGAGAAATGAGGTGCGTTTTAGAAACCTTTCCCCATCACACGGTGTACCATCTTCTGGGTTTCTCATGCATGTTTTCGATGTAGGAAGATGCCCTTGAACCTGGAGATTTGGGACCCATGCGATGGGTAGCACGCAGTATTACTTTAAAGGGTCTGCGTTTGCTCACCCAACCTCACCAAACCTCTCAGCCCCAAGAGTGTCCACCCTTATGTCTCATCCAGCTGTGGGTCTAGATATGGTCAATCCAGGTTGCATCACAGCCCCTGAACGAATTGTGTAAGAATTTCTCTGTCTTTCCCTGTCTTTGTTTCATGGGTTTTTAAAAGTAATTTATTTTTATAATGGGGTTTAGCTGCTTTTCACGGCTGTGTTTATGCCGCTTTACACCCACTTGACACACTAACAGAGAGATATCAATACATAGGTTTTAAGATTATTACTAGTCAGATATATTCTTGTGCGGTGAATCGGGCGTGTTGAGTCCAGTTCTCTGAGCAAGGAGTAGGTCTTGTCTATTACATATTGGGTTTATGGAACGGTATCTGAGCTAATTTGAAACTCTTGTTTTATGTATCACCCCACCTCACCTTTCCCGTTAAGCAGCCATAGTGTGTTTTCTGCATGTGTGACTCTGTTCTGTTTTGTAATTCAGTTCAAGTGTAACGGTTTTTACATTCCCTCTATAAGTGACACCTTATGAGAAGTGTCCTTTTCTGTGTGACTTATTTCACTTAGAATCGTCTTACCTAAATCCACTCATCATGCTGCTACTAGCCTTATGACATTGATTTCATGGCTGAGTGATATTCCATTGTACATAAGGACCACAACTTTTTTATCCATTTTTCGCTTTCCTGGGATATTTAAGGTGGAATGAAGTGGAGGTCCTTGTCAACAGAGCAGCCCTAAACTTTGGGGTGCTTGTGTCTTGCTGATTTTCAATTTTCCCACTTTATCCCCCCATGCGTGGAAGTGCCCTATGCTCTCTAAGCTGTGTTTTTTAGATGTTTCAGGACACACCGTACACTTCTCCAGAGTGGCTGTTGGCGATTTACATCCCGCCCATCAGTGTAGCAAGGCTCCGATTCCTCCATGGCCTGTCCTGCATTTCTGGTTTTGACACTTTTTTCAGCATGGCCCTTTTGACCTATGGGAAGCGAGACTTCTTTGTAGCGCTGATTTGCCTTTCCAGGTTGCTTGGTTGGCCAAAAAGGGCGTATGCGTTTTTTCCTGAATATATTCAGGAAAAAACGCATACGCCCTTTTTGGCCAAGGGCATCATTGTCAACGTTTTGCCGCTTTTCATGTGCTTTAAAGGCGATTCGAATCTACCTCCTGAAATCTGTTTCCTGCAATTCTGCCTTGATTTCAAATCCTCTTCTTTGCCTTCCCTCAATATATTTGTGGACGAGAGTTATCATTTATAACTCTGCAGGTTTGTGAATTGCAGTGCCCTGAAGCTCCATTTTACAAGTCGCTTTTTTGGGAGCTGGCCGCAAAAGCGCAGGATGGCTTCAGGCCCTGTTCTGGTTCCGGGGGGCAGGTTGAGCCTGTGGTTAATTCTTCTTCCTGATGGGAAAATAGAGTGACCTGTGCCTGTCCCAACACCAAGAGCTAGTCTCTCATTGGTTCCCCGTCTTCCCGTTCATCCTCAGGACAAATTGCAACCTGTACGGAACAGGAGGTTAAAGGTGCTGATGCTCCAAGTAGGGAGATTGCTAGTAAAGTGGCTGGAATGGCGAACCCGAGCACAAGGAGATGAGAAATGAGGTGCGTTTTAGAAACCTTTCCCCATCACACGGTGTACCATCTTCTGGGTTTCTCATGCATGTTTTCGATGTAGGAAGATGCCCTTGAACCTGGAGATTTGGGACCCATGCGATGGGTAGCACGCAGTATTACTTTAAAGGGTCTGCGTTTGCTCACCCAACCTCACCAAACCTCTCAGCCCCAAGAGTGTCCACCCTTATGTCTCATCCAGCTGTGGGTCTAGATATGGTCAATCCAGGTTGCATCACAGCCCCTGAACGAATTGTGTAAGAATTTCTCTGTCTTTCCCTGTCTTTGTTTCATGGGTTTTTAAAAGTAATTTATTTTTATAATGGGGTTTAGCTGCTTTTCACGGCTCTGTTTGTGCCGCTTTACACCCACTTGACACACTAACAGAGAGATATCAATACATAGGTTTTAAGATTATTACTAGTCAGATATATTCTTGTGCGGTGAATCGGGCGTGTTGAGTCCAGTTCTCTGAGCAAGGAGTAGGTCTTGTCTATTACATATTGGGTTTATGGAACGGTATCTGAGCTAATTTGAAACTCTTGTTTTATGTATCACCCCACCTCACCTTTCCCGTTAAGCAGCCATAGTGTGTTTTCTGCATGTGTGACTCTGTTCTGTTTTGTAATTCAGTTCAAGTGTAACGGTTTTTACATTCCCTCTATAAGTGACACCTTATGAGAAGTGTCCTTTTCTGTGTGACTTATTTCACTTAGAATCGTCTTACCTAAATCCACTCATCATGCTGCTACTAGCCTTATGACATTGATTTCATGGCTGAGTGATATTCCATTGTACATAAGGACCACAACTTTTTTATCCATTTTTCGCTTTCCTGGGATATTTAAGGTGGAATGAAGTGGAGGTCCTTGTCAACAGAGCAGCCCTAAACTTTGGGGTGCTTGTGTCTTGCTGATTTTCAATTTTCCCACTTTATCCCCCCATGCGTGGAAGTGCCCTATGCTCTCTAAGCTGTGTTTTTTAGATGTTTCAGGACACACCGTACACTTCTCCAGAGTGGCTGTTGGCGATTTACATCCCGCCCATCAGTGTAGCAAGGCTCCGATTCCTCCATGGCCTGTCCTGCATTTCTGGTTTTGACACTTTTTTCAGCATGGCCCTTTTGACCTATGGGAAGCGAGACTTCTTTGTAGCGCTGATTTGCCTTTCCAGGTTGCTTGGTTGGCCAAAAAGGGCGTATGCGTTTTTTCCTGAATATATTCAGGAAAAAACGCATACGCCCTTTTTGGCCAAGGGCATCATTGTCAACGTTTTGCCGCTTTTCATGTGCTTTAAAGGCGATTCGAATCTACCTCCTGAAATCTGTTTCCTGCAATTCTGCCTTGATTTCAAATCCTCTTCTTTGCCTTCCCTCAATATATTTGTGGACGAGAGTTATCATTTATAACTCTGCAGGTTTGTGAATTGCAGTGCCCTGAAGCTCCATTTTACAAGTCGCTTTTTTGGGAGCTGGCCGCAAAAGCGCAGGATGGCTTCAGGCCCTGTTCTGGTTCCGGGGGGCAGGTTGAGCCTGTGGTTAATTCTTCTTCCTGATGGGAAAATAGAGTGACCTGTGCCTGTCCCAACACCAAGAGCTAGTCTCTCATTGGTTCCCCGTCTTCCCGTTCATCCTCAGGACAAATTGCAACCTGTACGGAACAGGAGGTTAAAGGTGCTGATGCTCCAAGTAGGGAGATTGCTAGTAAAGTGGCTGGAATGGCGAACCCGAGCACAAGGAGATGAGAAATGAGGTGCGTTTTAGAAACCTTTCCCCATCACACGGTGTACCATCTTCTGGGTTTCTCATGCATGTTTTCGATGTAGGAAGATGCCCTTGAACCTGGAGATTTGGGACCCATGCGATGGGTAGCACGCAGTATTACTTTAAAGGGTCTGCGTTTGCTCACCCAACCTCACCAAACCTCTCAGCCCCAAGAGTGTCCACCCTTATGTCTCATCCAGCTGTGGGTCTAGATATGGTCAATCCAGGTTGCATCACAGCCCCTGAACGAATTGTGTAAGAATTTCTCTGTCTTTCCCTGTCTTTGTTTCATGGGTTTTTAAAAGTAATTTATTTTTATAATGGGGTTTAGCTGCTTTTCACGGCTCTGTTTGTGCCGCTTTACACCCACTTGACACACTAACAGAGAGATATCAATACATAGGTTTTAAGATTATTACTAGTCAGATATATTCTTGTGCGGTGAATCGGGCGTGTTGAGTCCAGTTCTCTGAGCAAGGAGTAGGTCTTGTCTATTACATATTGGGTTTATGGAACGGTATCTGAGCTAATTTGAAACTCTTGTTTTATGTATCACCCCACCTCACCTTTCCCGTTAAGCAGCCATAGTGTGTTTTCTGCATGTGTGACTCTGTTCTGTTTTGTAATTCAGTTCAAGTGTAACGGTTTTTACATTCCCTCTATAAGTGACACCTTATGAGAAGTGTCCTTTTCTGTGTGACTTATTTCACTTAGAATCGTCTTACCTAAATCCACTCATCATGCTGCTACTAGCCTTATGACATTGATTTCATGGCTGAGTGATATTCCATTGTACATAAGGACCACAACTTTTTTATCCATTTTTCGCTTTCCTGGGATATTTAAGGTGGAATGAAGTGGAGGTCCTTGTCAACAGAGCAGCCCTAAACTTTGGGGTGCTTGTGTCTTGCTGATTTTCAATTTTCCCACTTTATCCCCCCATGCGTGGAAGTGCCCTATGCTCTCTAAGCTGTGTTTTTTAGATGTTTCAGGACACACCGTACACTTCTCCAGAGTGGCTGTTGGCGATTTACATCCCGCCCATCAGTGTAGCAAGGCTCCGATTCCTCCATGGCCTGTCCTGCATTTCTGGTTTTGACACTTTTTTCAGCATGGCCCTTTTGACCTATGGGAAGCGAGACTTCTTTGTAGCGCTGATTTGCCTTTCCAGGTTGCTTGGTTGGCCAAAAAGGGCGTATGCGTTTTTTCCTGAATATATTCAGGAAAAAACGCATACGCCCTTTTTGGCCAAGGGCATCATTGTCAACGTTTTGCCGCTTTTCATGTGCTTTAAAGGCGATTCGAATCTACCTCCTGAAATCTGTTTCCTGCAATTCTGCCTTGATTTCAAATCCTCTTCTTTGCCTTCCCTCAATATATTTGTGGACGAGAGTTATCATTTATAACTCTGCAGGTTTGTGAATTGCAGTGCCCTGAAGCTCCATTTTACAAGTCGCTTTTTTGGGAGCTGGCCGCAAAAGCGCAGGATGGCTTCAGGCCCTGTTCTGGTTCCGGGGGGCAGGTTGAGCCTGTGCTTAATTCTTCTTCCTGATGGGAAAATAGAGTGACCTGTGCCTGTCCCAACACCAAGAGCTAGTCTCTCATTGGTTCCCCGTCTTCCCGTTCATCCTCAGGACAAATTGCAACCTGTACGGAAGAGGAGGTTAAAGGTGCTGATGCTCCAAGTAGGGAGATTGCTAGTAAAGTGGCTGGAATGGCGAACCCGAGCACAAGGAGATGAGAAATGAGGTGCGTTTTAGAAACCTTTCCCCATCACACGGTGTACCATCTTCTGGGTTTCTCATGCATGTTTTCGATGTAGGAAGATGCCCTTGAACCTGGAGATTTGGGACCCATGCGATGGGTAGCACGCAGTATTACTTTAAAGGGTCTGCGTTTGCTCACCCAACCTCACCAAACCTCTCAGCCCCAAGAGTGTCCACCCTTATGTCTCATCCAGCTGTGGGTCTAGATATGGTCAATCCAGGTTGCATCACAGCCCCTGAACGAATTGTGTAAGAATTTCTCTGTCTTTCCCTGTCTTTGTTTCATGGGTTTTTAAAAGTAATTTATTTTTATAATGGGGTTTAGCTGCTTTTCACGGCTCTGTTTATGCCGCTTTACACCCACTTGACACACTAACAGAGAGATATCAATACATAGGTTTTAAGATTATTACTAGTCAGATATATTCTTGTGCGGTGAATCGGGCGTGTTGAGTCCAGTTCTCTGAGCAAGGAGTAGGTCTTGTCTATTACATATTGGGTTTATGGAACGGTATCTGAGCTAATTTGAAACTCTTGTTTTATGTATCACCCCACCTCACCTTTCCCGTTAAGCAGCCATAGTGTGTTTTCTGCATGTGTGACTCTGTTCTGTTTTGTAATTCAGTTCAAGTGTAACGGTTTTTACATTCCCTCTATAAGTGACACCTTATGAGAAGTGTCCTTTTCTGTGTGACTTATTTCACTTAGAATCGTCTTACCTAAATCCACTCATCATGCTGCTACTAGCCTTATGACATTGATTTCATGGCTGAGTGATATTCCATTGTACATAAGGACCACAACTTTTTTATCCATTTTTCGCTTTCCTGGGATATTTAAGGTGGAATGAAGTGGAGGTCCTTGTCAACAGAGCAGCCCTAAACTTTGGGGTGCTTGTGTCTTGCTGATTTTCAATTTTCCCACTTTATCCCCCCATACGTGGAAGTGCCCTATGCTCTCTAAGCTGTGTTTTTTAGATGTTTCAGGACACACCGTACACTTCTCCAGAGTGGCTGTTGGCGATTTACATCCCGCCCATCAGTGTAGCAAGGCTCCGATTCCTCCATGGCCTGTCCTGCATTTCTGGTTTTGACACTTTTTTCAGCATGGCCCTTTTGACCGATGGGAAGCGAGACTTCTTTGTAGCGCTGATTTGCCTTTCCAGGTTGCTTGGTTGGCCAAAAAGGGCGTATGCGTTTTTTCCTGAATATATTCAGGAAAAAACGCATACGCCCTTTTTGGCCAAGGGCATCATTGTCAACGTTTTGCCGCTTTTCATGTGCTTTAAAGGCGATTCGAATCTACCTCCTGAAATCTGTTTCCTGCAATTCTGCCTTGATTTCAAATCCTCTTCTTTGCCTTCCCTCAATATATTTGTGGACGAGAGTTATCATTTATAACTCTGCAGGTTTGTGAATTGCAGTGCCCTGAAGCTCCATTTTACAAGTCGCTTTTTTGGGAGCTGGCCGCAAAAGCGCAGGATGGCTTCAGGCCCTGTTCTGGTTCCGGGGGGCAGGCTGAGCCTGTGCTTAATTCTTCTTCCTGATGGGAAAATAGAGTGACCTGTGCCTGTCCCAACACCAAGAGCTAGTCTCTCATTGGTTCCCCGTCTTCCCGTTCATCCTCAGGACAAATTGCAACCTGTACGGAACAGGAGGTTAAAGGTGCTGATGCTCCAAGTAGGGAGATTGCTAGTAAAGTGGCTGGAATGGCGAACCCGAGCACAAGGAGATGAGAAATGAGGTGCGTTTTAGAAACCTTTCCCCATCACACGGTGTACCATCTTCTGGGTTTCTCATGCATGTTTTCGATGTAGGAAGATGCCCTTGAACCTGGAGATTTGGGACCCATGCGATGGGTAGCACGCAGTATTACTTTAAAGGGTCTGCGTTTGCTCACCCAACCTCACCAAACCTCTCAGCCCCAAGAGTGTCCACCCTTATGTCTCATCCAGCTGTGGGTCTAGATATGGTCAATCCAGGTTGCATCACAGCCCCTGAACGAATTGTGTAAGAATTTCTCTGTCTTTCCCTGTCTTTGTTTCATGGGTTTTTAAAAGTAATTTATTTTTATAATGGGGTTTAGCTGCTTTTCACGGCTGTGTTTATGCCGCTTTACACCCACTTGACACACTAACAGAGAGATATCAATACATAGGTTTTAAGATTATTACTAGTCAGATATATTCTTGTGCGGTGAATCGGGCGTGTTGAGTCCAGTTCTCTGAGCAAGGAGTAGGTCTTGTCTATTACATATTGGGTTTATGGAACGGTATCTGAGCTAATTTGAAACTCTTGTTTTATGTATCACCCCACCTCACCTTTCCCGTTAAGCAGCCATAGTGTGTTTTCTGCATGTGTGACTCTGTTCTGTTTTGTAATTCAGTTCAAGTGTAACGGTTTTTACATTCCCTCTATAAGTGACACCTTATGAGAAGTGTCCTTTTCTGTGTGACTTATTTCACTTAGAATCGTCTTACCTAAATCCACTCATCATGCTGCTACTAGCCTTATGACATTGATTTCATGGCTGAGTGATATTCCATTGTACATAAGGACCACAACTTTTTTATCCATTTTTCGCTTTCCTGGGATATTTAAGGTGGAATGAAGTGGAGGTCCTTGTCAACAGAGCAGCCCTAAACTTTGGGGTGCTTGTGTCTTGCTGATTTTCAATTTTCCCACTTTATCCCCCCATGCGTGGAAGTGCCCTATGCTCTCTAAGCTGTGTTTTTTTAGATGTTTCAGGACACACCGTACACTTCTCCAGAGTGGCTGTTGGCGATTTACATCCCGCCCATCAGTGTAGCAAGGCTCCGATTCCTCCATGGCCTGTCCTGCATTTCTGGTTTTGACACTTTTTTCAGCATGGCCCTTTTGACCGATGGGAAGCGAGACTTCTTTGTAGCGCTGATTTGCCTTTCCAGGTTGCTTGGTTGGCCAAAAAGGGCGTATGCGTTTTTTCCTGAATATATTCAGGAAAAAACGCATACGCCCTTTTTGGCCAAGGGCATCATTGTCAACGTTTTGCCGCTTTTCATGTGCTTTAAAGGCGATTCGAATCTACCTCCTGAAATCTGTTTCCTGCAATTCTGCCTTGATTTCAAATCCTCTTCTTTGCCTTCCCTCAATATATTTGTGGACGAGAGTTATCATTTATAACTCTGCAGGTTTGTGAATTGCAGTGCCCTGAAGCTCCATTTTACAAGTCGCTTTTTTGGGAGCTGGCCGCAAAAGCGCAGGATGGCTTCAGGCCCTGTTCTGGTTCCGGGGGGCAGGCTGAGCCTGTGCTTAATTCTTCTTCCTGATGGGAAAATAGAGTGACCTGTGCCTGTCCCAACACCAAGAGCTAGTCTCTCATTGGTTCCCCGTCTTCCCGTTCATCCTCAGGACAAATTGCAACCTGTACGGAACAGGAGGTTAAAGGTGCTGATGCTCCAAGTAGGGAGATTGCTAGTAAAGTGGCTGGAATGGCGAACCCGAGCACAAGGAGATGAGAAATGAGGTGCGTTTTAGAAACCTTTCCCCATCACACGGTGTACCATCTTCTGGGTTTCTCATGCATGTTTTCGATGTAGGAAGATGCCCTTGAACCTGGAGATTTGGGACCCATGCGATGGGTAGCACGCAGTATTACTTTAAAGGGTCTGCGTTTGCTCACCCAACCTCACCAAACCTCTCAGCCCCAAGAGTGTCCACCCTTATGTCTCATCCAGCTGTGGGTCTAGATATGGTCAATCCAGGTTGCATCACAGCCCCTGAACGAATTGTGTAAGAATTTCTCTGTCTTTCCCTGTCTTTGTTTCATGGGTTTTTAAAAGTAATTTATTTTTATAATGGGGTTTAGCTGCTTTTCACGGCTGTGTTTATGCCGCTTTACACCCACTTGACACACTAACAGAGAGATATCAATACATAGGTTTTAAGATTATTACTAGTCAGATATATTCTTGTGCGGTGAATCGGGCGTGTTGAGTCCAGTTCTCTGAGCAAGGAGTAGGTCTTGTCTATTACATATTGGGTTTATGGAACGGTATCTGAGCTAATTTGAAACTCTTGTTTTATGTATCACCCCACCTCACCTTTCCCGTTAAGCAGCCATAGTGTGTTTTCTGCATGTGTGACTCTGTTCTGTTTTGTAATTCAGTTCAAGTGTAACGGTTTTTACATTCCCTCTATAAGTGACACCTTATGAGAAGTGTCCTTTTCTGTGTGACTTATTTCACTTAGAATCGTCTTACCTAAATCCACTCATCATGCTGCTACTAGCCTTATGACATTGATTTCATGGCTGAGTGATATTCCATTGTACATAAGGACCACAACTTTTTTATCCATTTTTCGCTTTCCTGGGATATTTAAGGTGGAATGAAGTGGAGGTCCTTGTCAACAGAGCAGCCCTAAACTTTGGGGTGCTTGTGTCTTGCTGATTTTCAATTTTCCCACTTTATCCCCCCATGCGTGGAAGTGCCCTATGCTCTCTAAGCTGTGTTTTTTTAGATGTTTCAGGACACACCGTACACTTCTCCAGAGTGGCTGTTGGCAATTTACATCCCGCCCATCAGTGTAGCAAGGCTCCGATTCCTCCATGGCCTGTCCTGCATTTCTGGTTTTGACACTTTTTTCAGCATGGCCCTTTTGACCGATGGGAAGCGAGACTTCTTTGTAGCGCTGATTTGCCTTTCCAGGTTGCTTGGTTGGCCAAAAAGGGCGTATGCGTTTTTTCCTGAATATATTCAGGAAAAAACGCATACGCCCTTTTTGGCCAAGGGCATCATTGTCAACGTTTTGCCGCTTTTCATGTGCTTTAAAGGCGATTCGAATCTACCTCCTGAAATCTGTTTCCTGCAATTCTGCCTTGATTTCAAATCCTCTTCTTTGCCTTCCCTCAATATATTTGTGGACGAGAGTTATCATTTATAACTCTGCAGGTTTGTGAATTGCAGTGCCCTGAAGCTCCATTTTACAAGTCGCTTTTTTGGGAGCTGGCCGCAAAAGCGCAGGATGGCTTCAGGCCCTGTTCTGGTTCCGGGGGGCAGGTTGAGCCTGTGGTTAATTCTTCTTCCTGATGGGAAAATAGAGTGACCTGTGCCTGTCCCAACACCAAGAGCTAGTCTCTCATTGGTTCCCCGTCTTCCCGTTCATCCTCAGGACAAATTGCAACCTGTACGGAACAGGAGGTTAAAGGTGCTGATGCTCCAAGTAGGGAGATTGCTAGTAAAGTGGCTGGAATGGCGAACCCGAGCACAAGGAGATGAGAAATGAGGTGCGTTTTAGAAACCTTTCCCCATCACACGGTGTACCATCTTCTGGGTTTCTCATGCATGTTTTCGATGTAGGAAGATGCCCTTGAACCTGGAGATTTGGGACCCATGCGATGGGTAGCACGCAGTATTACTTTAAAGGGTCTGCGTTTGCTCACCCAACCTCACCAAACCTCTCAGCCCCAAGAGTGTCCACCCTTATGTCTCATCCAGCTGTGGGTCTAGATATGGTCAATCCAGGTTGCATCACAGCCCCTGAACGAATTGTGTAAGAATTTCTCTGTCTTTCCCTGTCTTTGTTTCATGGGTTTTTAAAAGTAATTTATTTTTATAATGGGGTTTAGCTGCTTTTCACGGCTGTGTTTATGCCGCTTTACACCCACTTGACACACTAACAGAGAGATATCAATACATAGGTTTTAAGATTATTACTAGTCAGATATATTCTTGTGCGGTGAATCGGGCGTGTTGAGTCCAGTTCTCTGAGCAAGGAGTAGGTCTTGTCTATTACATATTGGGTTTATGGAACGGTATCTGAGCTAATTTGAAACTCTTGTTTTATGTATCACCCCACCTCACCTTTCCCGTTAAGCAGCCATAGTGTGTTTTCTGCATGTGTGACTCTGTTCTGTTTTGTAATTCAGTTCAAGTGTAACGGTTTTTACATTCCCTCTATAAGTGACACCTTATGAGAAGTGTCCTTTTCTGTGTGACTTATTTCACTTAGAATCGTCTTACCTAAATCCACTCATCATGCTGCTACTAGCCTTATGACATTGATTTCATGGCTGAGTGATATTCCATTGTACATAAGGACCACAACTTTTTTATCCATTTTTCGCTTT